>NW_027468973.1:0-125432 GCF_051014615.1 Bombus vancouverensis nearcticus
ATATTTTGATTGTTTCGACGCTTAAATGGCTGTGCATTGCATTAGCACCCTGAAATGGAGTTTAACGAGTGCTTAAACGTCGAAATATCTCCAACGGGAAGGAAATGACGGCTATTTTTCGTCAAACTCGACGAAATCTTTGCGATTTGCGAGATATTCTGGTTGTTTCGACGCTTAAATAGTTGTGCGTTGCATTAGCACTGTGAAATGGAGTTCAACGAGCGCTTAAACGTCGAAATATCTCCAACGGGAAGGAAATGACGGCTATTTTTCTTCAAAATAAACGAAATCCTCGCGATTCGCGAGATATTCTGGTTGTTTCGACGCTTAAATGGTTGTGCATTGCATTAGCACTGTGAAATGGAGTTCAACGAGTGCTTAAACGACGAAATATCTCCAACGGGAAGGAAATGACGGCTATTTTTCGTCAAACTCGACGAAATCTTGGCGATTTGCGAGATATTTTGATTGTTTCGACGCTTAAATGGTTGTACATTGCATTAGCACCGTGAAATGGAATTCACCGAGTGCTTAAACGTCGAAATGTCTCCAACGGGAAGGAAATGACGGCTATTTTTCGTCAAAATCGACGAAATCTTCGCGATTTGCGAGATATTTTGATGGTTTCGACGCTTAAATGGTTGTGCATTGCATTAGCACTGTGAAATGGAGTTCAACGAGCGCTTAAACGTCGAAATATCTCCAACGGGAAGGAAATGACGGCTATTTTTCGTCAAACTCGACGAAATCTTCGCGATTTGCGAGATATTTTGATTGTTTCGACGCTTAAATGTTTGTACAATGCATTAGCACCGTGAAATTAAGTTCACCGAGTGCTTAAACGTCGAAATATCTCCAACGGGAAGGAAATGACGGCTATTTTTCGTCAAAATCGACGAAATCTTCGCGATTTGCGAGATATTTTCATTGTTTCGACGCTTAAATGGTTGTGCATTGCATTAGCACTGTGAAATGGAGTTCAACGAGCGCTTAAACGACGAAATATCTCCAACGGGAAGGAAATGACGGCTATTTTTCGTCAAAATCGACGAAATCTTCGGGATTTGCGAAATATTCTGGTTGTTTCGACGCTTAAATGGTTGTGCATTGCATTAGCACTGTGAAATGGAGTTCAACGAGTGCTTAAACGACGAAATATCTCCAACGGGAAGGAAATGACGGCTATTTTTCGTCAAACTCGACGAAATCTTGGCGATTTGCGAGATATTTTGATTGTTTCGACGCTTAAATGGTTGTACATTGCATTAGCACCGTGAAATGGAGTTCACCGAGTGCTTAAACGTCGAAATATCTCCAACGGGAAGGAAATGACGGCTATTTTTCGTCAAAATCGACGAAATCTTCGCGATTTGCGAGATATTTTGATTGTTTCGACGCTTAAATGGTTGTGCATTGCATTAGCACTGTGAAATGGAGTTCAACGAGCGCTTAAACGTCGAAATATCTCCAACGGGAAGGAAATGACGGCTATTTTTCGTCAAAATCGACGAAATCTTCGCGATTTGCGAGATATTTTGATTGTTTCGACGCTTAAATGGTTGTGCATTGCATTAGCACTGTGAGGTGGAGTACAACGAGTGCTTAAACGTCGAAATATCTCCAACGGGAAGGAAATGACGGCTATTTTTCGTCAAAATCGACGAAATCTTCGCGATTTGCGAGATATTTTGATTGTTTCGACGCTTAAATGGTTGTGCATTGCATTAGCACTGTGAAATGGAGATCAACGAGCGCTTAAACGTCGAAATATCTCCAACGGGAAGGAATTGACGGCCATTTTTCGTCAAAATCGACGAAATCTTCGCGATTTGCGAGATATTTTGCTTGTTTCGACGCTTAAATGGTTGCGCATTGCATTAGCACTGCGAAATGGAGTTCAACGAGTGCTTAAACGTCGAAATTTCTCCAACGGGAAGGAAAGGACGGCTATTTTTCGTCAAAATCGACGAAATCTTCGCGATTTGCGAGATATTTTTCTTGTTTCGACGCTTAAATGGCTGTGAATTGCATTAGCACCGTGAAATGGAGTTCAACGAGTGCTTCAACGTCGAAATATCTCCAACGGGAAGGAAATGACGGCTATTTTTCGTCAAAATCGACGAAATCTTCGCGATTTGCGAGATATTTTGATTGTTTCGACGCTTAAATGGTTGTGCATTGCATTAGCACTGTGAAATGGAGTTCAACGAGTGCTTCAACGTCGAAATATCTCCAACGGGAAGGAAATGACGGCTATTTTTCGTCAAAATCGACGAAATCTTCGCGATTTGCGAGATATTTTGATTGTTTCGACGCTTAAATGGTTGTGCATTGCATTAGCACTGTGAAATGGAGTTCAACGAGTGCTTAAACGTCGAAATATCTCCAACGGGAAGGAAATGACGTCTATTTTTCGTCAAAATCGACGAAATCTTCGCGATTTGCGAGATATTCTGGTTGTTTCGACGCTTAAATGGTGGTGCATTGCATTAGCACTGTGAAATGGAGTTCAACGAGTGCTTAAACGACGAAATATCTCCAACGGGAAGGAAATGACGGCTATTTATCGTCAAAATCGACGAAATCTTCGCGATTTGCGAGATATTTTGATTGTTTCGACGCTTAAATGGTTGTGCATTGCATTAGCACTGTGAAATGGAGTTCAACGAGTGCTTCAACGTCGAAATATCTCCAACGGGAAGGAAATGACGGCTATTTTTCGTCAAAATCGACGAAATCTTCGCGATTTGCGAGATATTTTGATTGTTTCGACGCTTAAATGGTTGTGCATTGCATTAGCACTGTGAAGTGGAGTACAACGAGTGCTTAAACGTCGAAATATCTCCAACGGGAAGGAAATGACGGCCATTTTTCGTCAAAATCGACGAAATCTTCGCGATTTGCGAGATATTTTGATTGTTTCGACGCTTAAATGGTTGTGCATTGCATTAGCACTGTGAAATGGAGTTCAACGAGTGCTTCAACGTCGAAATATCTCCAACGGGAAGGAAATGACGGCTATTTTTCGTCAAAATCGACGAAATCTTCGCGATTTGCGAGATATTTTGATTGTTTCGACGCTTAAATGGTTGTGCATTGCATTAGCACTGTGAAATGGAGTTCAACGAGTGCTTAAACGTCGAAATATCTCCAACGGGAAGGAAATGACGTCTATTTTTCGTCAAAATCGACGAAATCTTCGCGATTTGCGAGATATTCTGGTTGTTTCGACGCTTAAATGGTGGTGCATTGCAGTAGCACTGTGAAATGGAGTTCAACGAGTGCTTAAACGACGAAATATCTCCAACGGGAAGGAAATGACGGCTATTTTTCGTCAAAATCGACGAAATCTTCGCGATTTGCGAGATATTTTGATTGTTTCGACGCTTAAATGGTTGTGCATTGCATTAGCACTGTGAAATGGAGTTCAACGAGTGCTTCAACGTCGAAATATCTCCAACGGGAAGGAAATGACGGCTATTTTTCGTCAAAATCGACGAAATCTTCGCGATTTGCGAGATATTTTGATTGTTTCGACGCTTAAATGGTTGTGCATTGTATTAGCACTGTGAAGTGGAGTACAACGAGTGCTTAAACGTCGAAATATCTCCAACGGGAAGGAAATGACGGCCATTTTTCGTCAAAATCGACGAAATCTTGGCGATTTGCGAGATCTTTTGCTTGCTTCGACGCTTAAATGGTTGCGCATTGCATTAGCACTGCGAAATGGAGTTCAACGAGTGCTTAAAGGTCGAAATATCTCCAACGGGAAGGAAATGACGGCTATTTTTCGTCAAAATCGACGAAATCTTCGCGATTTGCTAGATATTTTGATTGTTTCGACGCTTAAATGGTTGTGCATTGCATTAGCACTGTGAGGTGGAGTACAACGAGTGCTTAAACGTCGAAATATCTCCAACGGGAAGGAAATGACGTCTATTTTTCGTCAAAATCGACGAAATCTTCGCGATTTGCGCGATATTTTGATTGTTTCGACGCTTAAATGGTTGTGCATTGCATTAGCACTGTGAAATGGAGTTCAGCGAGTGCTTAAACGTCGAAATATCTCCAACGGGAAGGAAATGACGGCCATTTTTCGTCAAAATCGACGAAATCTTCGCGATTTGCGAGATATTTTGCTTGTTTCGACGCTTAAATGGTTGCGCATTGCATTAGCACTGCGAAATGGGGTTCAACGAGTGCTTAAACGTCGAAATATCTCCAACGGGAAGGAAATGACGGCTATTTTTCGTCAAAATCGACGAAATCTTCGCGATTTGCGAGATATTTTGATAGTTTCGACGCTTAAATGGTTGTGCATTGCATTAGCACTGCGGAAATGGAGATCAACGAGCGCTTAAACGTCGAAATATCTCCAACGGGAAGGAATTGACGGCCATTTTTCGTCAAAATCGACGAAATCTTCGCGATTTGCGAGATATTTTGCTTGTTTCGACGCTTAAATGGTTGCGCATTGCATTAGCACTGCGAAATGGAGTTCAACGAGTGCTTAAACGTCGAAATATCTCCAACGGGAAGGAAATGACGGCTATTTTTCCTCAAAATCGACGAAATCTTCGCGATTTGCGAGATATTTTTCTTGTTTCGACGCTTAAATGGCTGTGCATTGCATTAGCACCGTGAAATGGAGTTCAACGAGTGCTTCAACGTCGAAATATCTCCAACGGGAAGGAAATGACGGCTATTTTTCGTCAAAATCGACGAAATCTTCGCGATTTGCGAGATATTTTGAATGTTTCGACGCTTAAATGTTTGTGCATTGCATTAGCACTGTGAAACGGAGTTCAACGAGTGCTTCAACGTCGAAATATCTCCAACGGGAAGGAAATGACGGCTATTTTTCGTCAAAATCGACGAAATCTTCGCGATTTGCGAGATATTTTGATTGTTTCGACGCTTAAATGGTTGTGCATTGCATTAGCACTGTGAAATGGAGTTCATCGAGTGCTTAAACGTCGAAATATCTCCAACGGGAAGGAAATGGCGTCTATTTTTCGTCAAAATCGACGAAATCTTCGCGATTTGCGAGATATTCTGGTTGTTTCGACGCTTAAATGGTGGTGCATTGCATTAGCACTGTGAAATGGAGTTCAACGAGTGCTTAAACGACGAAATATCTCCAACGGGAAGGAAATGACGGCTATTTTTCGTCAAAATCGACGAAATCTTCGCGATTTGCGAGATATTTTGATTGTTTCGACGCTTAAATGGTTGTGCATTGCATTAGCACTGTGAAATGGAGTTCAACGAGTGCTTCAACGTCGAAATATCTCCAACGGGAAGGAAATGACGGCTATTTTTCGTCAAAATCGACGAAATCTTCGCGATTTGCGAGATATTTTGATTGTTTCGACGCTTAAATGGTTGTGCATTGCATTAGCACTGTGAAGTGGAGTACAACGAGTGCTTAAACGTCGAAATATCTCCAACGGGAAGGAAATGACGGCTATTTTTCGTCAAAATCGACGAAATCTTCGCGATTTGCGAGATATTCTGGTTGTTTCGACGCTTAAATGGTGGTGCATTGCATTAGCACTGTGAAATGGAGTTCAACGAGTGCTTAAACGACGAAATATCTCCAACGGAAAGGAAATGACGGCTATTTTTCGTCAAAATCGACGAAATCTTCGCGATTTGCGAGATATTTTGATTGTTTCGACGCTTAAATGGTTGTGCATTGCATTAGCACTGTGAAATGGAGTTCAACGAGTGCTTCAACGTCGAAATATCTCCAACGGGAAGGAAATGACGGCTATTTTTCGTCAAAATCGACGAAATCTTCGCGATTTGCGAGATATTTTGATTGTTTCGACGCTTAAATGGTTGTGCATTGCATTAGCACTGTGAAGTGGAGTACAACGAGTGCTTAAACGTCGAAATATCTCCAACGGGAAGGAAATGACGGCCATTTTTCGTCAAAATCGACGAAATCTTGGCGATTTGCGAGATCTTTTGCTTGCTTCGACGCTTAAATGGTTGCGCATTGCATTAGCACTGCGAAATGGAGTTCAACGAGTGCTTAAAGGTCGAAATATCTCCAACGGGAAGGAAATGACGGCTATTTTTCGTCAAAATCGACGAAATCTTCGCGATTTGCGAGATATTTTGATGGTTTCGACGCTTAAATGGTTGTGCATTGCATTAGCACTGTGAAATGGAGTTCAACGAGTGCTTCAACGTCGAAATATCTCCAACGGGAAGGAAATGACGGCTATTTTTCGTCAAAATCGACGAAATCTTCGCGATTTGCGAGATATTTTGATTGTTTCGACGCTTAAATGGTTGTGCATTGCATTAGTACTGTGAAATGGTGTTCAACGAGTGCTTCAACGTCGAAATATCTCCAACGAGAAGGAAATGACGGCTATTTTTCGTCAAAATCGACGAAATCTTCGCGATTTGCGAGATATTTTGATTGTTTCGACGCTTAAATGGCTGTGCATTGCATTAGCACCGTGAAATGGAGTTTAACGAGTGCTTAAACGTCGAAATATCTCCAACGGGAAGGAAATGACGGCTATTTTTCGTCAAAATCGACGAAATCTTTGCGATTTGCGAGATATTCTGGTTGTTAAGACGCTTAAATGGTTGTGCGTTGCATTAGCACTGTGAAATGGAGTTCAACGAGCGCTTAAACGTCGAAATATCTCCAACGGGAAGGAAATGACGGCTATTTTTCTTCAAAATAAACGAAATCCTCGCGATTCGCGAGATATTCTGGTTGTTTCGACGCTTAAATGGTTGTGCATTGCATTAGCACTGTGAAATGGAGTTCAACGAGTGCTTAAACGACGAAATATCTCCAACGGGAAGGAAATGACGGCTATTTTTCGTCAAACTCGACGAAATCTTGGCGATTTGCGAGATATTTTGATTGTTTCGACGCTTAAATGGTTGTACATTGCATTAGCACCGTGAAATGGAATTCACCGAGTGCTTAAACGTCGAAATATCTCCAACGGGAAGGAAATGACGGCTATTTTTCGTCAAAATCGACGAAATCTTCGCGATTTGCGAGATATTTTGATGGTTTCGACGCTTAAATGGTTGTGCATTGCATTAGCACTGTGAAATGGAGTTCAACGAGCGCTTAAACGTCGAAATATCTCCAACGGGAAGGAAATGACGGCTATTTTTCGTCAAACTCGACGAAATCTTCGCGATTTGCGAGATATTTTGATTGTTTCGACGCTTAAATGGTTGTGCATTGCATTAGCACTGTGAAATGGAGTTCAACGAGCGCTTAAACGTCGAAATATCTCCAACGGGAAGGAAATGACGGCTATTTTTCGTCAAAATCGACGAAATCTTCGCGATTTGCGAGATATTTTGATTGTTTCGACGCTTAAATGGTTGTGCATTGCATTAGCACTGTGAGGTGGAGTACGACGAGTGCTTAAACGTCGAAATATCTCCAACGGGAAGGAAATGACGGCTATTTTTCGTCAAAATCGACGAAATCCTCGCGATTTGCGAGATATTTTGATTGTTTCGACGCTTAAATGGTTGTGCATTGCATTAGCACTGTGAAATGGAGATCAACGAGCGCTTAAACGTCGAAATATCTCCAGCGGGAAGGAATTGACGGCCATTTTTCGTCAAAATCGACGAAATCTTCACGATTTGCGAGATATTTTGCTTGTTTCGACGCTTAAATGGTTGTGCATTGCATTAGCACTGTGAAATGTAGATCAACGAGCGCTTAAACGTCGAAATATCTCCAGCGGGAAGGAATTGACGGCCATTTTTCGTCAAAATCGACGAAATCTTCGCGATTTGCGAGATATTTTGCTTGTTTCGACGCTTAAATGGTTGCGCATTGCATTAGCACTGCGAAATGGAGTTCAACGAGTGCTTAAACGTCGAAACATCTCCAACGGGAAGGAAATGACGGCTATTTTTCCTCAAAATCGACGAAATCTTCGCGATTTGCGAGATATTTTTCTTGTTTCGACACTTAAATGGCTGTGCATTGCATTAGCACCGTGAAATGGAGTTCAACGAGTGCTTCAACGTCGAAATATCTCCAACGGGAAGGAAATGACGGCTATTTTTCGTCAAAATCGGCGAAATCTTCGCGATTTGCGAGATATTTTGATTGTTTCGACGCTTAAATGGCTGTGAATTGCATTAGCACCGTGAAATGGAGTTCAACGAGTGCTTCAACGTCGAAATATCTCCAACGGGAAGGAAATGACGGCTATTTTTCGTCAAAATCGACGAAATCTTCGCGATTTGCGAGATATTTTGATTGTTTCGACGCTTAAATGGTTGTGCATTGCATTAGCACTGTGAAATGGAGTTCAACGAGTGCTTCAACGTCGAAATATCTCCAACGGGAAGGAAATGACGGCTATTTTTCGTCAAAATCGACGAAATCTTCGCGATTTGCGAGATATTTTGATTGTTTCGACGCTTAAATGGTTGTGCATTGCATTAGCACTGTGAAGTGGAGTACAACGAGTGCTTAAACGTCGAAATATCTCCAACGGGAAGGAAATTACGGCCATTTTTCGTCAAAATCGACGAAATCTTGGCGATTTGCGAGATCTTTTGCTTGCTTCGACGCTTAAATGGTTGCGCATTGCATTAGCACTGCGAAATGGAGTTCAACGAGTGCTTAAAGGTCGAAATATCTCCAGCGGGAAGGAAATGACGGCTATTTTTCGTCAAAATCGACGAAATCTTCGCGATTTGCGAGATATTTTGATTGTTTCGACGCTTAAATGGTTGTGCATTGCATTAGCACTGTGAGGTGGAGTACAACGAGTGCTTAAACGTCGAAATATCTCCAACGGGAAGGAAATGACGTCTATTTTTCGTCAAAATCGACGAAATCTGCGCGATTTGCGAGATATTTTGATTGTTTCGACGCTTAAATGGTTGTGCATTGCATTAGCACTGTGAAATGGAGTTCAGCGAGTGCTTAAACGTCGAAATATCTCCAACGGGAAGGAATGACGGCCATTTTTCGTCAAAATCGACGAAATCTTCGCGATTTGCGAGATATTTTGATTGTTTCGACGCTTAAATGGTTGTGCATTGCATTAGCACTGTGAAATGGAGTTCAGCGAGTGCTTAAACGTCGAAATATCTCCAACGGGAAGGAAATGACGTCTATTTTTCGTCAAAATCGACGAAATCTGCGCGATTTGCGAGATATTTTGCTTGTTTCGACGCTTAAATGGTTGCGCATTGCATTAGCACTGCGAAATGGGGTTCAACGAGTGCTTAAACGTCGAAATATCTCCAACGGGAAGGAAATGACGGCTATTTTTCGTCAAAATCGACGAAATCTTCGCGATTTGCGAGATATTTTTCTTGTTTCGACGCTTAAATGGCTGTGCATTGCATTAGCACCGTGAAATGGAGTTCAACGAGTGCTTAAACGTCGAAATATCTCCAACGGGAAGGAAATGACGGCTATTTTTCGTCAAAATCGACGAAATCTTCGCGATTTGCGAGATATTTTGATTGTTTCGACGCTTAAATGGTTGTGCATTGCATTAGCACTGTGAAATGGAGTTCAACGAGTGCTTCAACGTCGAAATATCTCCAACGGGAAGGAAATGACGGCTATTTTTCGTCAAAATCGACGAAATCTTCGCGATTTGCGAGATATTTTGATTGTTTCGACGCTTAAATGGCTGTGCATTGCATTAGCACCGTGAAATGGAGTTTAACGAGTGCTTAAACGTCGAAATATCTCCAACGGGAAGGAAATGACGGCTATTTTTCGTCAAAATCGACGAAATCTTCGCGATTTGCGAGATATTTTGATTGTTTCGATGCTTAAATGGTTGTGCATTGCATTAGCACTGTGAAATGGAGTTCAACGAGTGCTTCAACGTCGAAATATCTCCAACGGGAAGGAAATGACGGCTATTTTTCGTCAAAAGCGACGAAATCTTCACGATTTGCGAGATATTTTGATTGTTTCGACGCTTAAATGGTTGTGCATTGCATTAGCACTGTGAAGTGGAGTACAACGAGTGCTTAAACGTCGAAATATCTCCAACGGGAAGGAAATGACGGCTATTTTTCGTCAAAATCGACGAAATCTTTGCGATTTGCGAGATATTCTGGTTGTTTCGACGCTTAAATGGTTGTGCGTTGCATTAGCACTGTGAAATGGAGTTCAACGAGCGCTTAAACGTCGAAATATCTCCAACGGGAAGGAAATGACGGCCATTTTTCGTCAAAATCGACGAAATCTTCGCGATTTGCGAGATATTTTGATTGTTTCGACGCTTAAATGGTTGTGCATTGCATTAGCACTGTGAAATGGAGTTCAGCGAGTGCTTAAACGTCGAAATATCTCCAACGGGAAGGAAATGACGTCTATTTTTCGTCAAAATCGACGAAATCTGCGCGATTTGCGAGATATTTTGCTTGTTTCGACGCTTAAATGGTTGCGCATTGCATTAGCACTGCGAAATGGGGTTCAACGAGTGCTTAAACGTCGAAATATCTCCAACGGGAAGGAAATGACGGCTATTTTTCGTCAAAATCGACGAAATCTTCGCGATTTGCGAGATATTTTTCTTGTTTCGACGCTTAAATGGCTGTGCATTGCATTAGCACCGTGAAATGGAGTTCAACGAGTGCTTAAACGTCGAAATATCTCCAACGGGAAGGAAATGACGGCTATTTTTCGTCAAAATCGACGAAATCTTCGCGATTTGCGAGATATTTTGATTGTTTCGACGCTTAAATGGTTGTGCATTGCATTAGCACTGTGAAATGGAGTTCAACGAGTGCTTCAACGTCGAAATATCTCCAACGGGAAGGAAATGACGGCTATTTTTCGTCAAAATCGACGAAATCTTCGCGATTTGCGAGATATTTTGATTGTTTCGACGCTTAAATGGCTGTGCATTGCATTAGCACCGTGAAATGGAGTTTAACGAGTGCTTAAACGTCGAAATATCTCCAACGGGAAGGAAATGACGGCTATTTTTCGTCAAAATCGACGAAATCTTCGCGATTTGCGAGATATTTTGATTGTTTCGATGCTTAAATGGTTTTGCATTGCATTAGCACTGTGAAATGGAGTTCAACGAGTGCTTCAACGTCGAAATATCTCCAACGGGAAGGAAATGACGGCTATTTTTCGTCAAAAGCGACGAAATCTTCACGATTTGCGAGATATTTTGATTGTTTCGACGCTTAAATGGTTGTGCATTGCATTAGCACTGTGAAGTGGAGTACAACGAGTGCTTAAACGTCGAAATATCTCCAACGGGAAGGAAATGACGGCTATTTTTCGTCAAAATCGACGAAATCTTTGCGATTTGCGAGATATTCTGGTTGTTTCGACGCTTAAATGGTTGTGCGTTGCATTAGCACTGTGAAATGGAGTTCAACGAGCGCTTAAACGTCGAAATATCTCCAACGGGAAAGAAATGACGGCTATTTTTCTTCAAAATAAACGAAATCCTCGCGATTCGCGAGATATTCCGGTTGTTTCGACGCTTAAATGGTTGTGCATTGCATTAGCACTGTGAAATGGAGTTCAACGAGTGCTTAAACGACGAAATATCTCCAACGGGAAGGAAATGACGGCTATTTTTCGTCAAACTCGACGAAATCTTGGCGATTTGCGAGATATTTTGATTGTTTCGACGCTTAAATGGTTGTACATTGCATTAGCACCGTGAAATGGAATTCACCGTGTGCTTAAACGTCGAAATATCTCCAACGGGAAGGAAATGACGGCTATTTTTCGTCAAAATCGACGAAATCTTCGCGATTTGCGAGATATTTTGATGGTTTCGACGCTTAAATGGTTGTGCATTGCATTAGCACTGTGAAATGGAGTTCAACGAGCGCTTAAACGTCGAAATATCTCCAACGGGAAGGAAATGACGGCTATTTTTCGTCAAACTCGACGAAATCTTCGCGATTTGCGAGATATTTTGATTGTTTCGACGCTTAAATGGTTGTACAATGCATTAGCACCGTGAAATGGAGTTCACCGAGTGCTTAAACGTCGAAATATCTCCAACGGGAAGGAAATGACGGCTATTTTTCGTCAAAATCGACGAAATCTTCGGGATTTGCGAAATATTCTGGTTGTTTCGACGCTTAAATGGTTGTGCATTGCATTAGCACTGTGAAATGGAGTTCAACGAGTGCTTAAACGACGAAATATCTCCAACGGGAAGGAAATGACGGCTATTTTTCGTCAAACTCGACGAAATCTTGGCGATTTGCGAGATATTTTGATTGTTTCGACGCTTAAATGGTTGTACATTGCATTAGCACCGTGAAATGGAGTTCACCGAGTGCTTAAACGTCGAAATATCTCCAACGGGAAGGAAATGACGGCTATTTTTCGTCAAAATCGACGAAATCTTCGCGATTTGCGAGATATTTTGATTGTTTCGACGCTTAAATGGTTGTACATTGCATTAGCACCGTGAAATGGAGTTCACCGAGTGCTTAAACGTCGAAATATCTCCAACGGGAAGGAAATGACGGCTATTTCTCGTCAAAATCGACGAAATCTTCGCGATTTGCGAGATATTTTGATGGTTTCTACGCTTAAATGGTTGTGCATTGCATTAGCACTGTGAAATGGAGTTCAACGAGCGCTTAAACGTCGAAATATCTCCAACGGGAAGGAAATGACGGCTATTTTTCGTCAAACTCGACGAAATCTTCGCGATTTGCGAGATATTTTGATTGTTTCGACGCTTAAATTGTTGTACATTGCATTAGCACCGTGAAATGCAGTTCACCGAGTGCTTAAACGTCGAAATATCTCCAACGGGAAGGAAATGACGGCTATTTTTCGTCAAAATCGACGAAATCTTCGCGATTTGCGAGATATTTTGATCGTTTCGACGCTTAAATGGTTGTGCATTGCATTAGCACTGTGAAATGGAGTTCAACGAGCGCTTAAACGTCGAAATATCTCCAACGGGAAGGAAATGACGGCCATTTTTCGCCAAATCGACGAAATCTTCGCGATTTGCGAGATATTTTGATTGTTTCGACGCTTAAATGGTTGTGCATTGCATTAGCACTGTGAAATGGAGTTCAACGAGTGCATAAACGACGAAATATCTCCAACGGGAAGGAAATGACGGCTATTTTTCGTCAAACTCGACGAAATCTTGGCGATTTGCGAGATATTTTGATTATTTCGACGCTTAAATGGTAGCGCATTGCATTAGCACTGCGAAATGGAGTTCAGCGAGTGCTTAAACGTCGAAATATCTCCAACGGGGAGGAAATGACGGCTATTTTTCGTCAAAATCGACGAAATCTTCGCGATTTGCGAGATATTTTGATTGTTTCGACGCTTAAATGGTTGTGCATTGCATTAGCACCGTGAAATGGAGTTCACGAGTGCTTCAACGTCGAAATATCTCCAACGGGAAGGAAATGACGGCTATTTTTCGTCAAAATCGACGAAATCTTCGCGATTTGCGAGATATTTTGATTGCTTCAACGCTTAAATGTTTGTGCATTGCATTAGCACTGTGAAATGGAGTTCAGCGAGTGCTTAAACGTCGAAATATCTCCAACGGGAAGGAAATGACGGCTATTTTTCGTCAAAATCGACGAAATCTTCGCGATTTGCGAGATATTTTTCTTGTTTCGACGCTTAGATGGTTGTGCATTGCATTAGCACTGTGAAATGGAGTTCAACGAGCGCTTAAACGTCGAAATATCTCCAACGGGAAGGAAATGACGGCTATTTTTCGTCAAAATAAACGAAATCTTTGCGATTTGCGAGATATTCTGGTTGTTTCGACGCTTAAATGGTTGTGCATTGCATTAGCACTGTGAAATGGAGTTCAACGAGTGCTTAAACGACGAAATATCTCCAACGGGAAGGAAATGACGGCTATTTTTCGTCAAAATCGACGAAATCCTCGAGATTTGCGAGATATTTTGATTGTTTCGACGCTTAAATGGTTGTGCATTGCATTAGCACTGTGAAATGGAGTTCAACGAGTGCTTAAACGACGAAATATCTCCAACGCGAAGGAAATGACGGCTATTTTTCGTCAAAATCGACGAAATCTTCGCGATTTGCGAGATATTTTGATTGTTTCGACGCTTAAATGGTTGCGCATTGCATTAGCACTGCGAAATGCAGTTCAACGAGTGCTTAAACGTCGAAATATCTCCAACGGGAAGGAAATGACGGCTATTTCTCGTCAAAATCGACGAAATCTTCGCGATTTGCGAGATATTTTGATGGTTTCTACGCTTAAATGGTTGTGCATTGCATTAGCACTGTGAAATGGAGTTCAACGAGCGCTTAAACGTCGAAATATCTCCAACGGGAAGGAAATGACGGCTATTTTTCGTCAAACTCGACGAAATCTTCGCGATTTGCGAGATATTTTGATTGTTTCGACGCTTAAATTGTTGTACATTGCATTAGCACCGTGAAATGCAGTTCACCGAGTGCTTAAACGTCGAAATATCTCCAACGGGAAGGAAATGACGGCTATTTTTCGTCAAAATCGACGAAATCTTCGCGATTTGCGAGATATTTTTCTTGTTTCGACGCTTAAATGGTTGTACATTGCATTAGCACCGTGAAATGGAGTTCAACGAGTGCTTAAACGTCGACATATCTCCAACGGGAAGGAAATGACGGCTATTTTTCGTCAAAATCGACGAAATCTTCGCGATTTGCGAGATATTTTGATCGTTTCGACGCTTAAATGGTTGTGCATTGCATTAGCACTGTGAAATGGAGTTCAACGAGCGCTTAAACGTCGAAATATCTCCAACGGGAAGGAAATGACGGCCATTTTTCGTCAAAATCGACGAAATCTTCGCGATTTGCGAGATATTTTGATTGTTTCGACGCTTAAATGGTTGTGCATTGCATTAGCACTGTGAAATGGAGTTCAACGAGTGCTTAAACGACGAAATATCTCCAACGGGAAGGAAATGACGGCTATTTTTCGTCAAACTCGACGAAATCTTGGCGATTTGCGAGATATTTTGATTGTTTCGACGCTTAAATGGTTGTACATTGCATTAGCACCGTGAAATGGAGTTCACCGAGTGCTTAAACGTCGAAATATCTCCAACGGGAAGGAAATGACGGCTATTTTTCGTCAAAATCGACGAAATCTTCGCGATTTGCGAGATATTTTGATTGTTTCGACGCTTAAATGGTTGTACATTGCATTAGCACCGTGAAATGGAGTTCACCGAGTGCTTAAACGTCGAAATATCTCCAACGGGAAGGAAATGACGGCTATTTCTCGTCAAAATCGACGAAATCTTCGCGATTTGCGAGATATTTTGATGGTTTCTACGCTTAAATGGTTGTGCATTGCATTAGCACTGTGAAATGGAGTTCAACGAGCGCTTAAACGTCGAAATATCTCCAACGGGAAGGAAATGACGGCTATTTTTCGTCAAACTCGACGAAATCTTCGCGATTTGCGAGATATTTTGATTGTTTCGACGCTTAAATTGTTGTACATTGCATTAGCACCGTGAAATGCAGTTCACCGAGTGCTTAAACGTCGAAATATCTCCAACGGGAAGGAAATGACGGCTATTTTTCGTCAAAATCGACGAAATCTTCGCGATTTGCGAGATATTTTTCTTGTTTCGACGCTTAAATGGTTGTACATTGCATTAGCACCGTGAAATGGAGTTCAACGAGTGCTTAAACGTCGACATATCTCCAACGGGAAGGAAATGACGGCTATTTTTCGTCAAAATCGACGAAATCTTCGCGATTTGCGAGATATTTTGATTGTTTCGACGCTTAAATGGTTGTGCATTGCATTAGCACTGTGAAATGGAGTTCAACGAGTGCTTAAACGACGAAATATCTCCAACGGGAAGGAAATGACGGCTATTTTTCGTCAAACTCGACGAAATCTTGGCGATTTGCGAGATATTTTGATTGTTTCGACGCTTAAATGGTTGTACATTGCATTAGCACCGTGAAATGGAGTTCACCGAGTGCTTAAACGTCGAAATATCTCCAACGGGAAGGAAATGACGGCTATTTTTCGTCAAAATCGACGAAATCTTCGCGATTTGCGAGATATTTTGATTGTTTCGACGCTTAAATGGTTGTACATTGCATTAGCATCGTGAAATGGAGTTCACCGAGTGCTTAAACGTCGAAATATCTCCAACGGGAAGGAAATGACGGCTATTTCTCGTCAAAATCGACGAAATCTTCGCGATTTGCGAGATATTTTGATGGTTTCTACGCTTAAATGGTTGTGCATTGCATTAGCACTGTGAAATGGAGTTCAACGAGCGCTTAAACGTCGAAATATCTCCAACGGGAAGGAAATGACGGCTATTTTTCGTCAAAATAAACGAAATCTTCGCGATTTGCGAGATATTCTGGTTGTTTCGACGCTTAAATGGTTGTGCATTGCATTAGCACTGTGAAATGGAGTTCAACGAGTGCTTAAACGACGAAATATCTCCAACGGGAAGGAAATGACGGCTATTTTTCGTCAAAATCGACGAAATCCTCGAGATTTGCGAGATATTTTGATTGTTTCGACGCTTAAATGGTTGTGCATTGCATTAGCACTGTGAAATGGAGTTCAACGAGTGCTTAAACGACGAAATATCTCCAACGCGAAGGAAATGACGGCTATTTTTCGTCAAAATCGACGAAATCTTCGCGATTTGCGAGATATTTTGATCGTTTCGACGCTTAAATGGTTGTGCATTGCATTAGCACTGTGAAATGGAGTTCAACGAGCGCTTAAACGTCGAAATATCTCCAACGGGAAGGAAATGACGGCCATTTTTCGTCAAAATCGACGAAATCTTCGCGATTTGCGAGATATTTTGATTGTTTCGACGCTTAAATGGTTGTGCATTGCATTAGCACTGTGAAATGGAGTTCAACGAGTGCATAAACGACGAAATATCTCCAACGGGAAGGAAATGACGGCTATTTTTCGTCAAACTCGACGAAATCTTGGCGATTTGCGAGATATTTTGATTATTTCGACGCTTAAATGGTAGCGCATTGCATTAGCACTGCGAAATGGAGTTCAGCGAGTGCTTAAACGTCGAAATATCTCCAACGGGGAGGAAATGACGGCTATTTTTCGTCAAAATCGACGAAATCTTCGCGATTTGCGAGATATTTTGATTGTTTCGACGCTTAAATGGTTGTGCATTGCATTAGCACCGTGAAATGGAGTTCACGAGTGCTTCAACGTCGAAATATCTCCAACGGGAAGGAAATGACGGCTATTTTTCGTCAAAATCGACGAAATCTTCGCGATTTGCGAGATATTTTGATTGCTTCAACGCTTAAATGTTTGTGCACTGCATTAGCACTGTGAAATGGAGTTCAGCGAGTGCTTAAACGTCGAAATATCTCCAACGGGAAGGAAATGACGGCTATTTTTCGTCAAAATCGACGAAATCTTCGCGATTTGCGAGATATTTTTCTTGTTTCGACGCTTAAATGGTTGTGCATTGCATTAGCACTGTGAAATGGAGTTCAACGAGCGCTTAAACGTCGAAATATCTCCAACGGGAAGGAAATGACGGCTATTTTTCGTCAAAATAAACGAAATCTTCGCGATTTGCGAGATATTCTGGTTGTTTCGACGCTTAAATGGTTGTGCATTGCATTAGCACTGTGAAATGGAGTTCAACGAGTGCTTAAACGACGAAATATCTCCAACGGGAAGGAAATGACGGCTATTTTTCGTCAAAATCGACGAAATCCTCGAGATTTGCGAGATATTTTGATTGTTTCGACGCTTAAATGGTTGTGCATTGCATTAGCACTGTGAAATGGAGTTCAACGAGTGCTTAAACGACGAAATATCTCCAACGCGAAGGAAATGACGGCTATTTTTCGTCAAAATCGACGAAATCTTCGCGATTTGCGAGATATTTTGATTGTTTCGACGCTTAAATGGTTGCGCATTGCATTAGCACTGCGAAATGCAGTTCAACGAGTGCTTAAACGTCGAAATATCTCCAACGGGAAGGAAATGACGGCTATTTCTCGTCAAAATCGACGAAATCTTCGCGATTTGCGAGATATTTTGATGGTTTCTACGCTTAAATGGTTGTGCATTGCATTAGCACTGTGAAATGGAGTTCAACGAGCGCTTAAACGTCGAAATATCTCCAACGGGAAGGAAATGACGGCTATTTTTCGTCAAACTCGACGAAATCTTCGCGATTTGCGAGATATTTTGATTGTTTCGACGCTTAAATTGTTGTACATTGCATTAGCACCGTGAAATGCAGTTCACCGAGTGCTTAAACGTCGAAATATCTCCAACGGGAAGGAAATGACGGCTATTTTTCGTCAAAATCGACGAAATCTTCGCGATTTGCGAGATATTTTTCTTGTTTCGACGCTTAAATGGTTGTACATTGCATTAGCACCGTGAAATGGAGTTCAACGAGTGCTTAAACGTCGACATATCTCCAACGGGAAGGAAATGACGGCTATTTTTCGTCAAAATCGACGAAATCTTCGCGATTTGCGAGATATTTTGATCGTTTCGACGCTTAAATGGTTGTGCATTGCATTAGCACTGTGAAATGGAGTTCAACGAGCGCTTAAACGTCGAAATATCTCCAACGGGAAGGAAATGACGGCCATTTTTCGTCAAAATCGACGAAATCTTCGCGATTTGCGAGATATTTTGATTGTTTCGACGCTTAAATGGTTGTGCATTGCATTAGCACTGTGAAATGGAGTTCAACGAGTGCATAAACGACGAAATATCTCCAACGGGAAGGAAATGACGGCTATTTTTCGTCAAACTCGACGAAATCTTGGCGATTTGCGAGATATTTTGATTGTTTCGACGCTTAAATGGTAGCGCATTGCATTAGCACTGCGAAATGGAGTTCAGCGAGTGCTTAAACGTCGAAATATCTCCAACGGGGAGGAAATGACGGCTATTTTTCGTCAAAATCGACGAAATCTTCGCGATTTGCGAGATATTTTGATTGTTTCGACGCTTAAATGGTTGTGCATTGCATTAGCACCGTGAAATGGAGTTCACGAGTGCTTCAACGTCGAAATATCTCCAACGGGAAAGAAATGACGGCTATTTTTCGTCAAAATCGACGAAATCTTCGCGATTTGCGAGATATTTTGATTGCTTCAACGCTTAAATGTTTGTGCATTGCATTAGCACTGTGAAATGGAGTTCAGCGAGTGCTTAAACGTCGAAATATCTCCAACGGGAAGGAAATGACGGCTATTTTTCGTCAAAATCGACGAAATCTTCGCGATTTGCGAGATATTTTTCTTGTTTCGACGCTTAAATGGTTGTGCATTGCATTAGCACTGTGAAATGGAGTTCAACGAGCGCTTAAACGTCGAAATATCTCCAACGGGAAGGAAATGACGGCTATTTTTCGTCAAAATAAACGAAATCTTCGCGATTTGCGAGATATTCTGGTTGTTTCGACGCTTAAATGGTTGTGCATTGCATTAGCACTGTGAAATGGAGTTCAACGAGTGCTTAAACGACGAAATATCTCCAACGGGAAGGAAATGACGGCTATTTTTCGTCAAAATCGACGAAATCCTCGAGATTTGCGAGATATTTTGATTGTTTCGACGCTTAAATGGTTGCGCATTGCATTAGCACTGTGAAATGGAGTTCAACGAGTGCTTAAACGACGAAATATCTCCAACGCGAAGGAAATGACGGCTATTTTTCGTCAAAATCGACGAAATCTTCGCGATTTGCGAGATATTTTGATTGTTTCGACGCTTAAATGGTTGCGCATTGCATTAGCACTGCGAAATGGAGTTCAACGAGTGCTTAAACGTCGAAATATCTCCAACGGGAAGGAAATGACGGCTATTTCTCGTCAAAATCGACGAAATCTTCGCGATTTGCGAGATATTTTGATGGTTTCTACGCTTAAATGGTTGTGCATTGCATTAGCACTGTGAAATGGAGTTCAACGAGCGCTTAAACTTCGAAATATCTCCAACGGGAAGGAAATGACGGCTATTTTTCGTCAAACTCGACGAAATCTTCGCGATTTGCGAGATATTTTGATTGTTTCGACGCTTAAATTGTTGTACATTGCATTAGCACCGTGAAATGCAGTTCACCGAGTGCTTAAACGTCGAAATATCTCCAACGGGAAGGAAATGACGGCTATTTTTCGTCAAAATCGACGAAATCTTCGCGATTTGCGAGATATTTTGATCGTTTCGACGCTTAAATTTTTTGTGCATTGCATTAGCGCTGTGAAATGGAGTTCAACGAGCGCTTAAACGTCGAAATATCTCCAACGGGAGGGAAATGACGGCTATTTTTCTTCAAAATAAACGAAATCTTCGCGATTTGCGAGATATTCTGGTTGTTTCGACGCTTAAATGGTTGTGCATTGCATTAGCACTGTGAAATGGAGTTCAACGAGTGCTTAAACGACGAAATATCTCCAACGGGAAGGAAATGACGGCTATTTTTCGTCAAACTCGACGAAATCTTCGCGATTTGCGAGATATTTTGATTGTTTCGACGCTTAAATGGTTGTACATTGCATTAGCACCGTGAAATGGAGTTCAACGAGTGCTTAAACGTCGACATATCTCCAACGGGAAGGAAATGACGGCTATTTTTCGTCAAAATCGACGAAATCTTCGCGATTTGCGAGATATTTTGATTGTTTCCACGCTTAAATGGTAGTGCATTGCATTAGCACTGTGAAATGGAGTTCAACGAGCGCTTAAACGTCGAAATATCTCCAACGGGAAGGAAATGACGGCCATTTTTCGTCAAAATCGACGAAATCTTCGCGATTTGCGAGATATTTTGATTGTTTCGACGCTTAAATGGTTGTGCATTGCATTAGCACTGTGAAATGGAGTTCAACGAGTGCTTAAACGACGAAATATCTCCAACGGGAAGGAAATGACGGCTATTTTTCGACAAACTCGACGAAATCTTGGCGATCTGCGAGATATTTTGATTGTTTCGACGCTTAAATTGTTGTACATTGCATTAGCACCGTGAAATGCAGTTCACCGAGTGCTTAAACGTCGAAATATCTCCAACGGGAAGGAAATGACGGCTATTTTTCGTCAAAATCGACGAAATCTTCGCGATTTGCGAGATATTTTGATCGTTTCGACGCTTAAATGGTTGTGCATTGCATTAGCACTGTGAAATGGAGTTCAACGAGCGCTTAAACGTCGAAATATCTCCAACGGGAAGGAAATGACGGCCATTTTTCTTCAAAATCGACGAAATCTTCGCGATTTGCGAGAGATTTTGATTGTTTCGACGCTTAAATGGTTGTGCATTGCATTAGCACTGTGAAATGGAGTTCAACGAGTGCATAAACGACGAAATATCTCCAACGGGAAGGAAATGACGGCTATTTTTCGTCAAACTCGACGAAATCTTGGCGATTTGCGAGATATTTTGATTATTTCGACGCTTAAATGGTAGCGCATTGCATTAGCACTGCGAAATGGAGTTCAGCGAGTGCTTAAACGTCGAAATATCTCCAACGGGGAGGAAATGACGGCTATTTTTCGTCAAAATCGACGAAATCTTCGCGATTTGCGAGATATTTTGATTGTTTCGACGCTTAAATGGTTGTGCATTGCATTAGCACCGTGAAATGGAGTTCACGAGTGCTTCAACGTCGAAATATCTCCAACGGGAAGGAAATGACGGCTATTTTTCGTCAAAATCGACGAAATCTTCGCGATTTGCGAGATATTTTGATTGCTTCAACGCTTAAATGTTTGTGCATTGCATTAGCACTGTGAAATGGAGTTCAGCGAGTGCTTAAACGTCGAAATATCTCCAACGGGAAGGAAATGACGGCTATTTTTCGTCAAAATCGACGAAATCTTCGCGATTTGCGAGATATTTTTCTTGTTTCGACGCTTAAATGGTTGTGCATTGCATTAGCACTGTGAAATGGAGTTCAACGAGCGCTTAAACGTCGAAATATCTCCAACGGGAAGGAAATGACGGCTATTTTTCGTCAAAATAAACGAAATCTTCGCGATTTGCGAGATATTCTGGTTGTTTCGACGCTTAAATGGTTGTGCATTGCATTAGCACTGTGAAATGGAGTTCAACGAGTGCTTAAACGACGAAATATCTCCAACGGGAAGGAAATGACGGCTATTTTTCGTCAAAATCGACGAAATCCTCGAGATTTGCGAGATATTTTGATTGTTTCGACGCTTAAATGGTTGTGCATTGCATTAGCACTGTGAAATGGAGTTCAACGAGTGCTTAAACGACGAAATATCTCCAACGCGAAGGAAATGACGGCTATTTTTCGTCAAAATCGACGAAATCTTCGCGATTTGCGAGATATTTTGATTGTTTCGACGCTTAAATGGTTGCGCATTGCATTAGCACTGCGAAATGCAGTTCAACGAGTGCTTAAACGTCGAAATATCTCCAACGGGAAGGAAATGACGGCTATTTCTCGTCAAAATCGACGAAATCTTCGCGATTTGCGAGATATTTTGATGGTTTCTACGCTTAAATGGTTGTGCATTGCATTAGCACTGTGAAATGGAGTTCAACGAGCGCTTAAACGTCGAAATATCTCCAACGGGAAGGAAATGACGGCTATTTTTCGTCAAACTAGACGAAATCTTCGCGATTTGCGAGATATTTTGATTGTTTCGACGCTTAAATTGTTGTACATTGCATTAGCACCGTGAAATGCAGTTCACCGAGTGCTTAAACGTCGAAATACCTCCAACGGGAAGGAAATGACGGCTATTTTTCGTCAAAATCGACGAAATCTTCGCGATTTGCGAGATATTTTTCTTGTTTCGACGCTTAAATGGTTGTGCATTGCATTAGCACCGTGAAATGGAGTTCAACGAGTGCTTAAACGTCGACATATCTCCAACGGGAAGGAAATGACGGCTATTTTTCGTCAAAATCGACGAAATCTTCGCGATTTGCGAGATATTTTGATCGTTTCGACGCTTAAATGGTTGTGCATTGCATTAGCACTGTGAAATGGAGTTCAACGAGTGCTTAAACGACGAAATATCTCCAACGGGAAGGAAATGACGGCTATTTTTCGTCAAACTCGACGAAATCTTCGCGATTTGCGAGATATTTTGATTGTTTCGACGCTTAAATGGTTGTACATTGCATTAGCACCGTGAAATGGAGTTCAACGAGTGCTTAAACGTCGACATATCTCCAACGGGAAGGAAATGACGGCTATTTTTCGTCAAAATCGACGAAATCTTCGCGATTTGCGAGATATTTTGATTGTTTCCACGCTTAAATGGTAGTGCATTGCATTAGCACTGTGAAATGGAGTTCAACGAGCGCTTAAACGTCGAAATATCTCCAACGGGAAGGAAATGACGGCCATTTTTCGTCAAAATCGACGAAATCTTCGCGATTTGCGAGATATTTTGATTGTTTCGACGCTTAAATGGTTGTGCATTGCATTAGCACTGTGAAATGGAGTTCAACGAGTGCTTAAACGACGAAATATCTCCAACGGGAAGGAAATGACGGCTATTTTTCGACAAACTCGACGAAATCTTGGCGATCTGCGAGATATTTTGATTGTTTCGACGCTTAAATTGTTGTACATTGCATTAGCACCGTGAAATGCAGTTCACCGAGTGCTTAAACGTCGAAATATCTCCAACGGGAAGGAAATGACGGCTATTTTCGTCAAAATCGACGAAATCTTCGCGATTTGCGAGATATTTTGATCGTTTCGACGCTTAAATGGTTGTGCATTGCATTAGCACTGTGAAATGGAGTTCAACGAGCGCTTAAACGTCGAAATATCTCCAACGGGAAGGAAATGACGGCCATTTTTCGTCAAATCGACGGAAATCTTCGCGATTTGCGAGATATTTTGATTGTTTCGACGCTTAAATGGTTGTGCATTGCATTAGCACTGTGAAATGGAGTTCAACGAGTGCATAAACGACGAAATATCTCCAACGGGAAGGAAATGACGGCTATTTTCGTCAAACTCGACGAAATCTTGGCGATTTGCGAGATATTTTGATTATTTCGACGCTTAAATGGTAGCGCATTGCATTAGCACTGCGAAATGGAGTTCAGCGAGTGCTTAAACGTCGAAATATCTCCAACGGGGAGGAAATGACGGCTATTTTTCGTCAAAATCGACGAAATCTTCGCGATTTGCGAGATATTTTGATTGTTTCGACGCTTAAATGGTTGTGCATTGCATTAGCACCGTGAAATGGAGTTCACGAGTGCTTCAACGTCGAAATATCTCCAACGGGAAGGAAATGACGGCTATTTTTCGTCAAAATCGACGAAATCTTCGCGATTTGCGAGATATTTTGACTGCTTCAACGCTTAAATGTTGTGCATTGCATTAGCACTGTGAAATGGAGTTCAGCGAGTGCTTAAACGTCGAAATATCTCCAACGGGAAGGAAATGACGGCTATTTTTCGTCAAAATCGACGAAATCTTCGCGATTTGCGAGATATTTTTCTTGTTTCGACGCTTAAATGGTTGTGCATTGCATTAGCACTGTGAAATGGAGTTCAACGAGCGCTTAAACGTC
Organism: Bombus vancouverensis nearcticus; assembly: GCF_051014615.1. Lineage (NCBI taxonomy): Eukaryota > Metazoa > Arthropoda > Insecta > Hymenoptera > Apidae > Bombus > Bombus vancouverensis. Next base: position 24,554 of record NW_027468973.1, read on the forward strand.
GAAATATCTCCAACGGGAAGAAATGACGGCTATTTTTCGTCAAAATAAACGAAATCTTCGCGATTTGCGAGATATTCTGGTTGTTTCGACGCTTAAATGGTTGTGCATTGCATTAGCACTGTGAAATGGAGTTCAACGAGTGCTTAAACGACGAAATATCTCCAACGGGAAGGAAATGACGGCTATTTTTCGTCAAAATCGACGAAATCCTCGAGATTTGCGAGATATTTTGATTGTTTCGACGCTTAAATGGTTGTGCATTGCATTAGCACTGTGAATGGAAGTTCAACGAGTGCTTAAACGACGAAATATCTCCAACGCGAAGGAAATGACGGCTATTATTCGTCAAAATCGACGAAATCTTCGCGATTTGCGAGATATTTTGATTGTTTCGACGCTTAAATGGTTGCGCATTGCATTAGCACTGCGAATTGCAGTTCAACGAGTGCTTAAACGTCGAAATATCTCCAACGGGAAGGAGAATGACGGCTATTTCTCGTCAAAATCGACGAAATCTTCGCGATTTGCGAGATATTTTGATGGTTCTACGCTTAAATGGTTGTGCATGCATTAGCACTGTGAAATGGAGTTCAACGAGCGCTTAAACGTCGAAATATCTCCAACGGGAAGGAAATGACGGCTATTTTCGTCAAACTCGGAGAAATCTTCGCGATTTGCGAGATATTTTGATTGTTTCGACGCTTAAATTGTTGTACATTGCATTAGCACCGTGAAATGCAGTTCACCGAGTGCTTAAACGTCGAAATATCTCCAACGGAAGGAAATGACGGCTATTTTTCGTCAAAATCGACGAAATCTTCGCGATTTGCGAGATATTTTCTTGTTTCGACGCTTAAATGGTTGTGCATTGCATTAGCACCGTGAAATGGAGTTCAACGAGTGCTTAAACGTCGACATATCTCCAACGGAAGGAAATGACGGCTATTTTTCTTCAAAATCGACGAAATCTTCGCGATTTGCGAGATATTTTGATCGTTTCGACGCTTAAATGGTTGTGCATTGCATTAGCACTGTGAAATGGAGTTCAACGAGTGCTTAAACGACGAAATATCTCCAACGGGAAGGAAATGACGCTATTTTCGTCAAACTCGACGAAATCTTCGCGATTTGCGAGATATTTTGATTGTTTCGACGCTTAAAATGGTTGTACAGTGCATTAGCACCGTGAAATGGAGTTCAACGAGTGACTTAACGTCGACATATCTCCAACGGGAAGGAAATGACGGCTATTTTTCGTCAAATCGACGAAATCTTCGCGATTTGCGAGATATTTTGATTGTTTCCACGCTTAAATGGTAGTGCATTGCATTAGCACTGTGAAATGAGTTCAACGAGCGCTTAAACGTCGAAATATCTCCAACGGGAAGGAAATGACGGCCATTTTTCGTCAAAATCGACGAAATCTTCGCGATTTGCGAGATATTTTGATTGTTTCGACGCTTAAATGGTTGTGCATTGCATTAGCACTGTGAAATGGAGTTCAACGTGTGCTTAAACGACGAAATATCTCCAACGGGAAGGAAATGACGCTATTTTTCGACAAACTCGACGAAATCTTGGCGATCTGCGAGATATTTTGATTGTTTCGACGCTTAAATGGTTGTACATTGCATTAGCACCGTGAAATGGAGTTCACCGAGTGCTTAAACGTCGAAATATCTCCAACGGGAAGGAAATGAAGGCTATTTCTCGTCAAAATCGACGAAATCTTCGCGATTTGCGAGATATTTTGATTGTTTCGACGCTTAAATGGTTGTGCATTGCATTAGCACCGTGAAATGAGTTCACGAGCGCTTAAACGTCGAAATGTCTCCAACGGGAAGGAAATGACGGCTATTTTTCGTCAAACTCGACGAAATCTTCGCGATTTGCGAGATATTTTGATTGTTTCGACGCTTAAATGGTTGCGCATTGCATTAGCACTGTGAAATGGAGTTCAACGAGCCGCTTAAACGTCGAAATATCTCCAACGGAAGGAAATGAGGCCATTTTCGTCAAAATCGACGAAATCTTCGCGATTTGCGAGATATTTTGATTGTTTCGATCGCTTAAATTGTTGTGCATTGCATTAGCACTGTGAAATGGAGTTCCACGAGTGCTTTTAAACGACGAAATATCTCCAACGGAAGGAAATGACGGCTATTTTCGTCAAAATCGGACGAAATCTTCGCGATTTGCGAGATATTCTGGTTGTTTCTTCGACGCTTAAATTGTTGTGCATTGCATTAGCACTGTGAAATGGAGTTCAACGAGTGCTTAAACGACGAAATATCTCCAACGGGAAGGAAATGACGGCTATTTTTCGTCAAAATCGACGAAATCTTCGCGATTTGCGAGATATTCTGGTTGTTTCGATGCTTAAATGGTTGTGCATTGCATTAGCACTGTGAAATGGAGTTCAACGAGTGCTTTAAACGACGAAATACTCCAACGGGAAGGAAATGACGGCTATTTTTCGTCAAACTCGACGAAATCGTCGCGATTTGCGAGATATTTTGATTGTTTCGACGCTTTAATGGTTGTACATTGCATTAGCACCGTGAAATGGAGTTCAACGAGTGCTTAAACGTCGACATATCTCCAACGGAAGGAAATGACGGCTATTTTCGTCAAAATCGACGAAATCTTCTCGATTTGCGAGATATTTTGATTGTTTCGACGCATAAATGGTTGTGCATTGCATTAGCACTGTGAAATGGAGTTCAACGAGTGCTTAAACGTCGACATATCTCCAACGGGAAGGAAATGACGGCTATTTTTCGTCAAAATCGACGAAATCTTCGCGATTTGCGAGATATTTTGATTGTTTCGACGCTTAAATGGTGTACATTGCATTAGCACCGTGAAATGGAGTTCACCGAGTGCTTAAACGTCGAAATATCTCCAACGGGAAGGAAATGAAGGCTATTTTTCGTCAAAATCGACGAAATCTTCGCGATTTGCGAGATGTTTTGATTGTTTCGACGCTTAAATGGTTGTGCATTGCATTAGCACTGTGAAATGGAGTTCAACGAGCGCTTAAACGTCGAAATATCTCCAACGGGAAGGAAATGACGGCTATTTTTCGTCAAACTCGACGAAATCTTCGCGATTTGCGAGATATTTTGATTGTTTCGACGCTTAAATGGTTGCGCATTGCATTAGCACTGCGAAATGGAGTTTAACGAGTGCTTAAACGTCGAAATATCTCCAACGGGAAGGAAATGACGGCTATTTCTCGTCAAAATCGACGAAATCTTCGCGATTTGCGAGATATTTTGCTTGCTTCGACGCTTGAATGGTTGCGCATTGCATTAGTACCGTGAAATGGAGTTCACCGAGTGCTTAAACGTCGAAATATCTCCAACGGGAAGGAAATGACTGCTATTTTTCGTCAAAATCGACGAAATCTTCGCGAATTTGCGAGATATTTTGATGGTTTCAACGCTTAAATGTTTGTGCATTGCATAGCACTGTGAAATGGAGTTCAGCGAGTGCTTAAACGTTCGAAATATCTCCAACGGGAAGGAAATGACGGCCATTTTTCGTCAAAGTCGACGAAATCTTCGCGATTTGCGAGATATTTTGCTTGTTTCTACGCTTAAATGGTTGTGCATTGCATAGCACTGTGAAATGGAGTTCAACGAGTGCTTAAACGACGAAATATCTCCAACGCGAAGGAAATGACGGCTATTTTTCGTCAAATAAACGAAATCTTCGCGATTTGCGAGATATTCTGGTTGTTTCGACGCTTAAATGGTTGTGCATTGCATTAGGCACTGTGAAATGGAGTTCAACGAGTGCTTAAACGACGAAATATCTAGAACGGGAAGGAAATGCCGGCTATTTTTCGTCAAAATCGACGAAAATCCTCGAGATTTGCGAGATATTTTGATTGTTTCGACGCATAAATGGTTGGGCATTGCATTAGCACTGTGAAATGGAGTTCAACGAGTGCTTAAACGTCGACATATCTCCAACGGGAAGGAAATGACGGCTATTTTTCGTCAAAATCGACGAAATCTTCGCGATTTGCGAGATATTTGATTGTTTCGACGCTTAAATGGTTGTACATTGCATTAGCACCGTGAAATGGAGTTCACCGAGTGCTTAAACGTCGAAATATCTCCAACGGGAAGGAAATGAAGGCTATTTTTCGTCAAAATCGACGAAATCTTCGCGATTTGCGAGATGTTTTGATTGTTTCGACGCTTAAATGGTTGTGCATTGCATTAGCACTGTGAAATGGAGTTCAACGAGCGCTTAAACGTCGAAATATCTCCAACGGGAAGGAAATGACGGCTATTTTTCGTCAAACTCGACGAAATCTTCGCGATTTGCGAGATATTTTGATTGTTTCGACGCTTAAATGGTTGCGCATTGCATTAGCACTGCGAAATGGAGTTTAACGAGTGCTTAAACGTCGAAATATCTCCAACGGGAAGGAAATGACGGCTATTTCTCGTCAAAATCGACGAAATCTTCGCGATTTGCGAGATATTTTGCTTGCTTCGACGCTTGAATGGTTGCGCATTGCATTAGTACCGTGAAATGGAGTTCACCGAGTGCTTAAACGTCGAAATATCTCCAACGGGAAGGAAATGACTGCTATTTTTCGTCAAAATCGACGAAATCTTCGCGATTTGCGAGATATTTTGATTGTTTCAACGCTTAAATGTTTGTGCATTGCATTAGCACTGTGAAATGGAGTTCAGCGAGTGCTTAAAACGTCGAAATATCTCCAACGGGAAGGAAATGACGGCCATTTTTCGTCAAAGTCGACGAAATCTTCGCGATTTGCGAGATATTTTGCTTGTTTCTACGCTTAAATGGTTGTGCATTGCATTAGCACTGTGAAATGGAGTTCAACGAGTGCTTAAACGACGAAATATCTCCAACGCGAAGGGAAATGACGGCTATTTTTCGTCAAAATAAACGAAATCTTCGCGATTTGCGAGATATTCTGGTTGTTTCGACGCTTAAATGGTTGTGCATTGCATTAGCACTGTGAAATGGAGTTCAACGAGTGCTTAAACGACGAAATATCTAGAACGGGAAGGAAATGACGGCTATTTTTCGTCAAAATCGACGAAATCCTTCGAGATTTGCGAGATATTTTGATTGTTTCGACGCTTAAATGGTTGTGCATTGCATTAGCACTGTTGAAATGGAGTTCAACGAGTGCTTAAACGACGAAATATCTCCAACGCGAAGGAAATGACGGCTATTTTTCGTCAAATCGACGAAATCTTCGCGATTTGCGAGATATTTTCTTGTTTCGACGCTTAAATGGTTGTGCATTGCATTAGCACCGTGAAATGGAGTTCAACGAGCGCTTAACGTCGAAATGTCTCCAACGGGAAGGAAATGACGGCTATTTTTCGTCAAACTCGACGAAATCTTCGCGATTTGCGAGATATTTTGATCGTTTCGACGCTTAAATGGTTGTGCATTGCATTAGCACTGTGAAATGGAGTTCAACGAGCGCTTAAACGTCGAAATATCTCCAACGGGAAGGAAATGACGGCCATTTTTCGTCAAATCGACGAAATCTTCGCGATTTGCGAGATATTTTGATTGTTTCGACGCTTAAATGGTTGTGCATTGCATTAGCACTGTGAAATGGAGTTCAACGAGTGCATAAACGACGAAATATCTCCAACGGGAAGGAAATGACGGCTATTTTTCGTCAAACTCGACGAAATCTTGGCGATTTGCGAGATATTTTGATTGTTTCGACGCTTAAATGGTAGCGCATTGCATTAGCACTGCGAAATGGAGTTCAGCGAGTGCTTAAACGTCGAAATATCTCCAACGGGAGGAAATGACGGCTATTTTTCGTCAAAATCGACGAAATCTTCGCGATTTGCGAGATATTTTTGATTGTTTCGACGCTTAAATGGTTGTGCATTGCATTAGCACCGTGAAATGGAGTTCACGAGTGCTTCAACGTCGAAATATCTCCAACGGGAAGGAAATGACGGCTATTTTTCGTCAAAATCGACGAAATCTTCGCGATTTGCGAGATATTTTGATTGCTTCAACGCTAAATGTTTGTGCATTGCATTAGCACTGGTGAAATGGAGTTCAGCGAGTGCTTAAACGTCGAAATATCTCCAACGGGAAGGAAATGACGGCTATTTTTCGTCAAAATCGACGAAATCTTCGCGATTTGCGAGATATTTTTCTTGTTTCGACGCTTAAATGGTTGTGCATTGCATTAGCACTGTGAAATGGAGTTCAACGAGCGCTTAAACGTCGAAATATCTCCAACGGGAAGGAAATGACGGCTATTTTTCGTCAAAATAAACGAAATCTTCGCGATTTGCGAGATATTCTGGTTGTTTCGACGCTTAAATGGTTGTGCATTGCATTAGCACTGTGAAATGGAGTTCAACGAGTGCTTTAAACGACGAAATATCTCCAACGGGAAGGAAATGACGGCTATTTTTGTCAAAATCGACGAAATCCTCGAGATTTGCGAGATATTTTGATTGTTTCGACGCTTAAATGGTTGTGCATTGCATTAGCACCGTGAAATGCAGTTCACCGAGTGCTTAAACGTCGAAATATCTCCAACGGGAAGGAAATGACGGCTATTTTTCGTCAAAATCGACGAAATCTTCGCGATTTGCGAGATATTTTGATCGTTTCGACGCTTAAATGGTTGTGCATTGCCATTAGCGCTGTGAAATGAGTTCAACGAGCGCTTAAACGTCGAAATATCTCCAACGGGAGGGAAATGACCGGCTATTTTTCTTCAAAATAAACGAAATCTTCGCGATTTGCGAGATATTCTGGTTGTTTCTACGCTTAAATGGTTGTGCATTGCATTAGCACTGTGAAATGGAGTTCAACGAGTGCTTAAAACGACGAAATATCTCCAACGGAAGGAAATGACGGCTATTTTTCGTCAAACTCGACGAAATCTTCGCGATTTGCGAGATATTTTGATTGTTTCGACGCTTAAATGGTTGTACATTGCATTAGCACCGTGAAATGGAGTTCAACGAGTGCTTAAACGTCGGACATATCTCCAACGGGAAGGAAATGACGGCTATTTTTCGTCAAAATCGACGAAATCTTCGCGATTTGGAGATATTTTGATTGTTTCCACGCTTAAATGGTAGTGCATTGCATTAGCACTGTGAAATGGAGTTCAACGAGCGCTTAAACGTCGAAATATCTCCAACGGGAAGGAAATGACGGCCATTTTTCGTCAAAATCGACGAAATCTTCGCGATTTGCGAGATATTTTTGATTGTTTCGACGCTTAAATGGTTGTTGCATTGCATTAGCACTGTGAAATGGAGTTCAACGAGTGCTTAAACGACGGAAATATCTCCAACGGGAAGGAAATGACGGCTATTTTTCGACAAACTCGACGAAATCTTGGCGATCTGCGAGATATTTTGATTGTTTCGACGCTTAAATGGTTGTACATTGCATTTAGCACCGTGAAAAGGAGTTCACCGAGTGCTTAAACGTCGAAATATCTCCAACGGGAAGGAAATGAAGGCTATTTCTCGTCAAAATCGACGAAATCTTCGCGATTTGCGAGATATTTTGATTGTTTCGACGCTTAAATGGTTGTGCATTGCATTAGCACCGTGAATGGAGTTCAACGAGCGCTTAAACGTCGAAATGTCTCCAACGGGAAGGAAATGACGGCTATTTTTCGTCAAACTCGACGAAATCTTCGCGATTTGCGAGATATTTTGATTGTTTCGACGCTTAAATGGTTGTGCATTGCATTAGCACTGTGAAATGGAGTTCAACGAGTGCTTAAACGACGAAATATCTCCAACGGGAAGGAAATGACGGCTATTTTTCGACAAACTCGACGAAATCTTGGCGATCTGCGAGATATTTTGATTGTTCCGACGCTTAAACGGTTGCGCATGCATTAGCACTGTGAAATGGAGTTCAACGAGCGCTTAAACGTCGAAATATCTCCAACGGGAAGGAAATGACGGCCATTTTTCGTCAAAATCGACGAAATCTTCGCGATTTGCGAGATATTTTGATTGTTTCGACGCTTAAATTGTTGTGCATTGCATTAGCACTGTGAAATGGGAGTTCAACGAGTGCTTAAACGACGAAATATCTCCAACGGGAAGGAAATGACGGCTATTTTTCGTCAAAATCGACGAAATCTTCGCGATTTGCGAGATATTCTGGTTGTTTCGGACTCTTAAATTGTTGTGCATTGCATTAGCACTGTGAAATGGAGTTCAACGAGTGCTTAAACGACGAAATATCTCCAACGGGGAAGGAAATGACGGCTATTTTTCGTCAAAATCGACGAAATCTTCGCGATTTGCGAGATATTCTGGTTGTTTCGATGCTTAAATGGTTGTGCATTGCATTAGCACTGTGAAATGGAGTTCAACGAGTGCTTAAACGACGAAATATCTCCAACGGGAAGGAAATGACGGCTATTTTTCGTCAAACTCGACGAAATCGTCGCGATTTGCGAGATATTTTTCTTGTTTCGACGCTTAAATGGTTGTGCATTGCATTAGCACTGTGAAATGGAGTTCAACGAGCGCTTAAACGTCGAAATATCTCCAACGGGAAGGAAATGACGGCTATTTTTCGTCAAAATAAACGAAATCTTCGCGATTTGCGAGATATTCTGGTTGTTTCGACGCTTAAATGGTTGTGCATTGCATTAGCACTGTGAAATGGAGTTCAACGAGTGCTTAAACGACGAAATATCTCCAACGGGAAGGAAATGACGGCTATTTTTCGTCAAAATCGACGAAATCCTCGAGATTTGCGAGATATTTTGATTGTTTCGACGCTTAAATGGTTGTGCATTGCATTAGCACTGTGAAATGGAGTTCAACGAGTGCTTAAACGACGAAATATCTCCAACGCGAAGGAAATGACGGCTATTTTTCGTCAAAATCGACGAAATCTTCGCGATTTGCGAGATATTTTGATTGTTTCGACGCTTAAATTGTTGTACATTGCATTAGCACCGTGAAATGCAGTTCACCGAGTGCTTAAACGTCGAAATATCTCCAACGGGAAGGAAATGACGGCTATTTTTCGTCAAAATCGACGAAATCTTCGCGATTTGCGAGATATTTTGATCGTTTCGACGCTTAAATGGTTGTGCATTGCATTAGCGCTGTGAAATGGAGTTCAACGAGCGCCTTAAACGTCGAAATATCTCCAACGGGAGGGAAATGACGGCTATTTTTCTTCAAAATAAACGGAAATCTTCGCGATTTGCGAGATATTCTGGTTGTTTCGATGCTTAAATGGTTGGGCATTGCATTAGCACTGTGAAATGGAGTTCAACGAGTGCTTAAACGACGAAATATCTCCAACGGGAAGGAAATGACGGCTATTTTTCGTCAAACTCGACGAAATCTTCGCGATTTGCGAGATATTTGATTGTTTCGACGCTTAATTGGTTGTACATTGCATTAGCACCGTGAAATGGAGTTCAACGAGTGCTTAAACGTCGACATATCTCCAACGGGAAGGAAATGACGGCTATTTTTTCGTCAAAATCGACGAAATCTTCGCGATTTGCGAGATATTTTGATTGTTTCCACGCTTAAATGGTAGTGCATTGCATTAGCACTGTGAAATGGAGTTCAACGAGCGCTTAAACGTCGAAATATCTCCAACGGGAAGGAAATGACGGCCATTTTTCGTCAAAATCGACGAAATCTTCGCGATTTGCGAGATATTTTGATTGTTTCGACGCTTAAATGGTTGTGCATTGCATTAGCACTGTGAAATGGAGTTCAACGAGTGCTTAAAACGACGAAATATCTCCAACGGGAAGGAAATGACGGCTATTTTTCGACAACTCGACGAAATCTTGGCGATCTGCGAGATATTTTGATTGTTTCGACGCTTAAATGGTTGTACATTGCATTAGCACCGTAAAATGGAGTTCACCGAGTGCTTAAACGTCGAAATATCTCCAACGGGAAGGAAATGAAGGCTATTTCTCGTCAAAATCGACGAAATCTTCGCGATTTGCGAGATATTTTGATTGTTTCGACGCTTAAATGGTTGTGCATTGCATTAGCACCGTGAAATGGAGTTCAACGAGCGCTTAACGTCGAAATGTCTCCAACGGGAAGGAAATGACGGCTATTTTTCGTCAAACTCGACGAAATCTTCGCGATTTGCGAGATATTTTGATTGTTTCGACGCTTAAACGGTTGCGCATTGCATTAGCACTGTGAAATGGAGTTCAACGAGCGCTTAAACGTCGAAATATCTCCAACGGGAAGGAAATGACGGCCATTTTTCGTCAAAATCGACGAAATCTTCGCGATTTGCGAGATATTTTGATTGTTTCGACGCTTAAAATTGTTGTGCATTGCATTAGCACTGTGAAATGGAATTCAACGAGTGCTTAAACGACGAAATATCTCCAACGGAAGGAAATGACGGCTATTTTTCGTCAAAATCGACGAAATCTTCGCGATTTGCGAGATATTCTGGTTGTTTCGACGCTTAAATTGTTGTGCATTGCATTAGCACTGTGAAATGGAGTTCAACGAGTGCTAAACTGACGAAATATCTCCAACGGGAAGGAAATGACGGCTATTTTTCGTCAAACTCGACGAAATCGTCGCGATTTGCGAGATACTTTTCTTGTTTCGACGCTTAAATGGTTGTGCATTGCATTAGCACTGTGAAATGGAGTTCAACGAGCGCTTAAACGTCGAAATATCTCCAACGGGAAGGAAATGACGGCTATTTTTCGTCAAAATAAACGAAATCTTCGCGATTTGCGAGATATTCTGGTTGTTTCGACGCTTAAATGGTTGTGCATTGCATTAGCACTGTGAAATGGAGTTCAACGAGTGCTTAAACGACGAAATATCTCCCAACGGGCAGGAAATGACGGCTATTTTTCGTCAAAATCGACGAATCCTCGAGATTTGCGAGATATTTTGATTGTTTCGACGCTTAAATGGTTGTGCATTGCATTAGCACTGTGAAATGGAGTTCAACGAGTGCTTAAACGACGAAATATCTCCAACGCGAAGGAAATGACGGCTATTTTTCGTCAAAATCGACGAAATCTTCGCGATTTGCGAGATATTTTGATTGTTTCGACGCTTAAATGGTTGCGCATTGCATTAGCACTGCGAAATGGAGTTCAACGAGTGCTTAAACGTCGAAATATCTCCAACGGGAAGGAAATGACGGCTATTTCTCGTCAAAATCGACGAAATCTTCGCGATTTGCGAGATATTTTGATGGTTTCTACGCTTAAATGGTTGTGCATTGCATTAGCACTGTGAAATGGAGTTCAACGAGCGCTTAAACGTCGAAATATCTCCAACGGGAAGGAAATGACGGCTATTTCTCGTCAAAATCGACGAAATCTTCGCGATTTGCGAGATATTTTGATGGTTTCTACGCTTAAATGGTTGTGCATTGCATTAGCGCTGTGAAATGGAGTTCAACGAGCGCTTAAACGTCGAAATATCTCCAACGGGAGGGAAATGACGGCTATTTTTCTTCAAAATAAACGAAATCTTCGCGATTTGCGAGATATTCTGGTTGTTTCGACGCTTAAATGGTTGTGCATTGCATTAGCACTGTGAAATGGAGTTCAACGAGTGCTTAAACGACGAAATATCTCCAACGGGAAGGAAATGACGGCTATTTTTCGTCAAACTCGACGAAATCTTCGCGATTTGCGAGATATTTTGATTGTTTCGACGCTTAAATGGTTGTACATTGCATTAGCACCGTGAAATGGAGTTCAACGAGTGCTTAAACGTCGACATATCTCCAACGGGAAGGAAATGACGGCTATTTTTCGTCAAAATCGACGAAATCTTCGCGATTTGCGAGATATTTTGATTGTTTCCACGCTTAAATGGTAGTGCATTGCATTAGCACTGTGAAATGGAGTACAACGAGCGCTTAAACGTCGAAATATCTCCAACGGGAAGGAAATGACGGCCATTTTTCGTCAAAATCGACGAAATCTTCGCGATTTGCGAGATATTTTGATTGTTTCGACGCTTAAATGGTTGTGCATTGCATTAGCACTGTGAAATGGAGTTCAACGAGTGCTTAAACGACGAAATATCTCCAACGGGAAGGAAATGACGGCTATTTTTCGACAAACTCGACGAAATCTTGGCGATCTGCGAGATATTTTGATTGTTTCGACGCTTAAATGCTTGTACATTGCATTAGCACCGTGAAATGGAGTTCACCGAGTGCTTAAACGTCGAAATATCTCCAACGGGAAGGAAATGAAGGCTATTTCTCGTCAAAATCGACGAAATCTTCGCGATTTGCGAGATATTTTGATTGTTTCGACGCTTAAATGGTTGTGCATTGCATTAGCACCGTGAAATGGAGTTCAACGAGCGCTTAAACGCCGAAATGTCTCCAACGGGAAGGAAATGACGGCTATTTTTCGTCAAACTCGACGAAATCTTCGCGATTTGCGAGATATTTTGATTGTTTCGACGCTTAAATGGTTGCGCATTGCATTAGCACTGTGAAATGGAGTTCAACGGGCGCTTAAACGTCGAAATATCTCCAACGGGAAGGAAATGACGGCCATTTTTCGTCAAAATCGACGAAATCTTCGCGATTTGCGAGATATTTTGATTGTTTCGACGCTTAAATTGTTGTGCATTGCATTAGCACTGTGAAATGGAGTTCAACGAGTGCTTAAACGACGAAATATCTCCAACGGGAAGGAAATGACGGCTATTTTTCGTCAAAATCGACGAAATCTTCGCGATTTGCGAGATATTCTGGTTGTTTCGACGCTTAAATTGTTGTGCATTGCATTAGCACTGTGAAATGGAGTTCAACGAGTGCTTAAACGACGAAATATCTCCAACGGGAAGGAAATGACGGCTATTTTTCGTCAAAATCGACGAAATCTTCGCGATTTGCGAGATATTCTGGTTGTTTCGATGCTTAAATGGTTGTGCATTGCATTAGCACTGTGAAATGGAGTTCAACGAGTGCTTAAACGACGAAATATCTCCAACGGGAAGGAAATGACGGCTATTTTTCGTCAAACTCGACGAAATCGTCGCGATTTGCGAGATATTTTGATTGTTTCGACGCTTAAATGGTTGTACATTGCATTAGCACCGTGAAATGGAGTTCAACGAGTGCTTAAACGTCGACATATCTCCAACGGGAAGGAAATGACGGCTATTTTTCGTCAAAATCGACGAAATCTTCTCGATTTGCGAGATATTTTGATTGTTTCGACGCATAAATGGTTGTGCATTGCATTAGCACTGTGAAATGGAGTTCAACGAGTGCTTAAACGTCGACATATCTCCAACGGGAAGGAAATGACGGCTATTTTTCGTCAAAATCGACGAAATCTTCGCGATTTGCGAGATATTTTGATTGTTTCGACGCTTAAATGGTTGTACATTGCATTAGCACCGTGAAATGGAGTTCACCGAGTGCTTAAACGTCGAAATATCTCCAACGGGAAGGAAATGAAGGCTATTTTTCGTCAAAATCGACGAAATCTTCGCGATTTGCGAGATATTTTGATTGTTTCGACGCTTAAATGGTTGTGCATTGCATTAGCACTGTGAAATGGAGTTCAACGAGCGCTTAAACGTCGAAATATCTCCAACGGGAAGGAAATGACGGCTATTTTTCGTCAAACTCGACGAAATCTTCGCGATTTGCGAGATATTTTGATTGTTTCGACGCTTAAATGGTTGCGCATTGCATTAGCACTGCGAAATGGAGTTTAACGAGTGCTTAAACGTCGAAATATCTCCAACGGGAAGGAAATGACGGCTATTTCTCGTCAAAATCGACGAAATCTTCGCGATTTGCGAGATATTTTGCTTGCTTCGACGCTTGAATGGTTGCGCATTGCATTAGTACCGTGAAATGGAGTTCACCGAGTGCTTAAACGTCGAAATATCTCCAACGGGAAGGAAATGACTGCTATTTTTCGTCAAAATCGACGAAATCTTCGCGATTTGCGAGATATTTTGATTGTTTCAACGCTTAAATGTTTGTGCATTGCATTAGCACTGTGAAATGGAGTTCAGCGAGTGCTTAAACGTCGAAATATCTCCAACGGGAAGGAAATGACGGCCATTTTTCGTCAAAGTCGACGAAATCTTCGCGATTTGCGAGATATTTTGCTTGTTTCTACGCTTAAATGGTTGCGCATTGCATTAGCACTGCGAAATGGAGTTCAACGAGTGCTTAAACGTCGAAATATCTCCAACGTGAAGGAAATGACGGCTATTTTCCGTCAAAATCGACGAAATCTTCGCGATTTGCGAGATATTTTTCTTGTTTCGACGCTTAAATGGTTGTACATTGCATTAGCACCGTGAAATGGAGTTCACCGAGTGCTTAAACGTCGAAATATCTCCAACGGGAAGGAAATGAAGGCTATTTTTCGTCAAAATCGACGAAATCTTCGCGATTTGCGAGATATTTTGATTGTTTCGACGCTTAAATGGTTGTGCATTGCATTAGCACTGTGAAATGGAGTTCAACGAGCGCTTAAACGTCGAAATATCTCCAACGGGAAGGAAATGACGGCTATTTTTCGTCAAACTCGACGAAATCTTCGCGATTTGCGAGATATTTTGATTGTTTCGACGCTTAAATGGTTGCGCATTGCATTAGCACTGTGAAATGGAGTTCAACGAGTGCTTAAACGACGAAATATCTCCAACGGGAAGGAAATGACGGCTATTTTTCGTCAAACTCGACGAAATCGTCGCGATTTGCGAGATATTTTGATTGTTTCGATGCTTAAATGGTTGTGCATTGCATTAGCACTGTGAAATTGAGTTAAACGAGCGCTTAAACGTCGAAATATCTCCAACGGGAAGGAAATGACGGCTATTTTTCGTCAAAATCGACGAAATCTTCGCGATTTGCGAGATATTTTGATTGTTTCGACGCATAAATGGTTGTGCATTGCATTAGCACTGTGAAATGGAGTTCAACGAGTGCTTAAACGTCGACATATCTCCAACGGGAAGGAAATGACGGCTATTTTTCGTCAAAATCGACGAAATCTTCGCGATTTGCGAGATATTTTGATTGTTTCGACGCTTAAATGGTTGTACATTGCATTAGCACCGTGAAATGGAGTTCACCGAGTGCTTAAACGTCGAAATATCTCCAACGGGAAGGAAATGAAGGCTATTTTTCGTCAAAATCGACGAAATCTTCGCGATTTGCGAGATATTTTGATTGTTTCGACGCTTAAATGGTTGTGCATTGCATTAGCACTGTGAAATGGAGTTCAACGAGCGCTTAAACGTCGAAATATCTCCAACGGGAAGGAAATGACGGCTATTTTTCGTCAAACTCGACGAAATCTTCGCGATTTGCGAGATATTTTGATTGTTTCGACGCTTAAATGGTTGCGCATTGCATTAGCACTGCGAAATGGAGTTTAACGAGTGCTTAAACGTCGAAATATCTCCAACGGGAAGGAAATGACGGCTATTTCTCGTCAAAATCGACGAAATCTTCGCGATTTGCGAGATATTTTGCTTGCTTCGACGCTTGAATGGTTGCGCATTGCATTAGTACCGTGAAATGGAGTTCACCGAGTGCTTAAACGTCGAAATATCTCCAACGGGAAGGAAATGACTGCTATTTTTCGTCAAAATCGACGAAATCTTCGCGATTTGCGAGATATTTTGATTGTTTCAACGCTTAAATGTTTGTGCATTGCATTAGCACTGTGAAATGGAGTTCAGCGAGTGCTTAAACGTCGAAATATCTCCAACGGGAAGGAAATGACGGCCATTTTTCGTCAAAGTCGACGAAATCTTCGCGATTTGCGAGATATTTTGCTTGTTTCTACGCTTAAATGGTTGCGCATTGCATTAGCACTGCGAAATGGAGTTCAACGAGTGCTTAAACGTCGAAATATCTCCAACGTGAAGGAAATGACGGCTATTTTCCGTCAAAATCGACGAAATCTTCGCGATTTGCGAGATATTTTTCTTGTTTCGACGCTTAAATGGTTGTGCATTGCATTAGCACCGTGAAATGGAGTTCAACGAGTGCTTCAACGTCGAAATATCTCCAACGGGAAGGAAATGAAGGCTATTTTTCGTCAAAATCGACGAAATCTTCGCGATTTGCGAGATATTTTGATTGTTTCGACGCTTGAATGGTTGCGCATTGCATTAGTACCGTGAAATGGAGTTCACCGAGTGCTTAAACGTCGAAATATCTCCAACGGGAAGGAAATGACGGCTATTTTTCGTCAAAATAAACGAAATCTTCGCGATTTGCGAGATATTCTGGTTGTTTCGACGCTTAAATGGTTGTGCATTGCATTAGCACTGTGAAATGGAGTTCAACGAGTGCTTAAACGACGAAATATCTCCAACGGGAAGGAAATGACGGCTATTTTTCGTCAAAATCGACGAAATCTTCGCGATTTGCGAGATATTCTGGTTGTTTCGACGCTTAAATGGTTGTGCATTGCATTAGCACTGCGAAACGGAGTTCAACGAGTGCTTAAACGACGAAATATCTCCAACGGGAAGGAAGTGACGGCTATTTTTCGTCAAACTCGACGTAATCTTGGCGATTTGAGAGATATTTTGATTGTTTCGACGCTTAAATGGTTGTACATTGCATCAGCACCGTGAAATGGCGTTCAACGAGTGCTTAAACGTCGAAATATCTCCAACGGGAAGGAAATGACGGCTATTTTTCGTCAAAATCGACGAAATCCTCGAGATTTGCGAGATATTTTGATTGTTTCGACGCTTAAATGGTTGTGCATTGCATTAGCACTGTGAAATGGAGTTCAACGAGTGCTTAAACGACGAAATATCTCCAACGCGAAGGAAATGACGGCTATTTTTCGTCAAAATCGACAAAATCTTCGCGATTTGCGAGATATTTTGATTGTTGCGACGCTTAAATGGTTGTGCATTGCATTAGCACTGTGAAATGGAGTTCAACGAGCGCTTAAACGTCGAAATATCTCCAACGGGAAGGAAATGACAGCCATTTTTCGTCAAAATCGACGAAATCTTCGCGATTTGCGAGATATTTTGATTGTTTCGACGCTTAAATGGTTGTGCATTGCATTAGCACTGTGAAATGGAGTTCAACGAGCGCTTAAACGACGAAATATCACCAACGGGAAGGAAATGACGGCTATTTTTCGTCAAAATCGACGAAATCTTCGCGATTTGCGAGATATTCTGGTTGTTTCGACGCTTAAATGGTTGTGCATTGCATTAGCACTGTGAAATGGAGTTCAACGAGTGCTTAAACGACGAAATATCTCCAACGGGAAGGAAGTGACGGCTATTTTTCGTCAAACTCGACGAAATCTTGGCGATTTGCGAGATATTTTGATTGTTTCGACGCTTAAATGGTTGTACATTGCATTAGCACCGTGAAATGGCGTTCAACGAGTGCTTAAACGTCGAAATATCTCCAACGGGAAGGAAATGACGGCTATTTTTCGTCAAAATCGACGAAATCCTCGAGATTTGCGAGATATTTTGATTGTTTCGACGCTTAAATGGTTGTGCATTGCATTAGCACTGTGAAATGGAGTTCAACGAGTGCTTAAACGACAAAATATCTCCAACGGGAAGGAAATGACGTCTATTTTTCGTCAAAATCGACGAAATCTTCGCGATTTGCGAGATATTTTGATCGTTTCGACGCTTAAATGGTTGTGCATTGCATTAGCGCTGTGAAATGGAGTTCAACGAGCGCTTAAACGTAGAAATATCTCCAACGGGAAGGAAATGACGGCTATTTTTCTTCACAATAAACGAAATCTTCGCGATTTGCGAGATATTCTGGTTGTTTCGACACTTAAATGGTTGTGCATTGCATTAGCACCGTGAAATGGAGTTCAGCGAGTGCTTCAACGTCGAAATATCTCCAACGGGAAGAAAATGACGGCTATTTTTCGTCAAAATCGACGAAATCTTCGCGATTTGCGAGATATTTTGATTGTTTCGACGCTTAAATGGTTGTGCATTGCATTAGCACTGTGAAATGGAGTTCAGCGAGTGATTAAACGTCGAAATATCTCCAACGGGAAGGAAATGACGGCTATTTTTCTTCAAAATCGACGAAATCTTCGCGATTTGCGAGATATTTTGATTGTTTCGACGCTTAAATTGTTGTGCATTGCATTAGCACTGTGAAATGGAGTTCAACGAGCGCTTAAACGTCGAAATATCTCCAACGGGAAGGAAATGACGGCTATTTTTCGTCAAAATCGACGAAATCTTCGCGATTTGCGAGATATTTTGATTGTTTCGACGATTAAATGGTTGTGCATTGCATTAGCACTGTGAAATGGAGTTCAACGAGCGCTTAAACGTCGAAATATCTCCAACGGGAAGGAAATGACGGCCATTTTTCGTCAAAATCGACGAAATCTTCGCGATTTGCGAGATATTTTGCTTGTTTCTACGCTTAAATGGTTGCGCATTGCATTAGCACTGCGAAATGGTGTTCAACGAGTGCTTAAACGTCGAAATATCTCCAACGGGAAGGAAATGACGGCTATTTTCCGTCAAAATCGACGAAATCTTCGCGATTTGCGAGATATTTTTCTTGTTTCGACGCTTAAATGGTTGTGCATTGCATTAGCACTGTGAAATTGAGTTAAACGAGCGCTTAAACGTCGAAATATCTCCAACGGGAAGGAAATGACGGCTATTTTCGTCAAAATAAACGAAATCTTCGCGATTTGCGAGATATTCTGGTTGTTTCGACGCTTAAATGGTTGTGCATTGCATTAGCACCGTGAAATGGCGTTCAACGAGTGCTTAAACGTCGAAATATCTCCAACGGGAAGGAAATGACGGCTATTTTTCGTCAAAATCGACGAAATCCTCGAGATTTGCGAGATATTCTGGTTGTTTCGACGCTTAAATGGTTGTGCATTGCATTAGCACTGTGAAATGGAGTTCAACGAGTGCTTAAACGTCGAAATATCTCCAACGGGAAGGAAATGACGACTATTTTTCGTCAAAATCGACGAAATCTTCGCGATTTGCGAGATATTTTGCTTGTTTCGACGCTTAAATGGTTGCGCATTGCATTAGCGCTGCGAAATGGAGTTCAACGAGTGCTTAAACGTCGAAATATCTCCAACGGGAAGGAAATGACGGCTATTTTTCGTCAAAATCGACGAAATCTTCGCGATTTGCGAGATATTTTTCTTGTTTCGACGCTTAAATGGTTGTGCATTGCATTAGCACCGTGAAATGGAGTTCAACGAGTGCTTCAATGTCGAAATATCTCCAACGGGAAGGAAATGACGGCTATTTTTCGTCAAACTCGACGAAATCTTGGCGATTTGAGATATATTTTGCTTGTATCGACGCTTAAATGGTTGCGCATTGCATTAGCACTGCGAAATGGAGTTCAACGAGTGCTTCAACGTCGAAATATCTCCAACGGGAAGGAAATGACGGCTATTTTTCGTCAAAATCGACGAAATCTTCGCGATTTGCGAGATATTCTGGTTGTTTCGACGCTTAAATGGTTGTGCATTGCATTAGCACTGTGAAATGGAGTTCAACGAGTGCGTAAACGACGAAATATCTCCAACGGGAAGGAAATGACGGCTATTTTTCGTCAAAATCGACGAAATCTTCGCGATTTGCGAGATATTTTGATTGTTTCGACGCTTAAATGGTTGTGCATTGCATTGGCACTGTGAAATGGAGTTCAACGAGTGCTTAAACGTCGAAATATCTCCAACGGGAAGGAAATGACGGCTATTTCTCGTCAAAATCGACGAAATCTTCGCGATTTGCGAGATATTTTGATTGTTTCGACGCTTAAATGGTTGTACATTGCATAGCACTGCGAAATGGAGTTCAACGAGTGCTTAAACGTCGAAATATCTCCAACGGGAAGGAAATGACGGCTATTTCTCGTCAAAATCGACGAAATCTTCGCGATTTGCAAGATATTTTGATTGTGTCGACGCTTAAATGGTTGTGCATTGCATTAGCACCGTGAAATGGAGTTCAACGAGTGCTTCAACGTCGAAATATCTCCAAGGGGAAGGAAATGACGGCTATTTTTCGTCAAAATCGACGAAATCTTGGCGATTTGCGAGATATTTTGCTTGCTTCGACGCTTGAATGGTTGCGCATTGCATTAGTACCGTGAAATGGAGTTCACCGAGTGCTTAAACGTCGAAATATCTCCAACGGGAAGGAAATGGCGGCTATTTTTCGTCAAAATCGACGAAATCTTCGCGATTTGCGAGATATTTTGATTGTTTCGACGCTTAAATGGTTGTGCATTGCATTAGCACTGTGAAATGGAGTTCAACGAGTGCTTAAACGACAAAATATCTCCAACGGGAAGGAAATGACGTCTATTTTTCGTCAAAATCGACGAAATCTTCGCGATTTGCGAGATATTCTGGTTGTTTCGATGCTTAAATGGTTGTGCATTGCATTAGCACTGTGAAATGGAGTTCAACGAGTGCTTAAACGACGAAATATCTCCAACGGGAAGGAAATGACGGCTATTTTTCGTCAAAATCGACGAAATCTCCGCGATTTGCGAGATATTCTGGTTGTTTCGATGCTTAAATGGTTGTGCATTGCATTAGCACCGTGAAATGGAGTTCAACGAGTGCTTCAACGTCGAAATATCTCCAAGGGGAAGGAAATGACGGCTATTTTTCGTCAAAATCGACGAAATCTTGGCGATTTGCGAGATATTTTGCTTGCTTCGACGCTTGAATGGTTGCGCATTGCATTAGTACCGTGAAATGGAGTTCACCGAGTGCTTAAACGTCGAAATATCTCCAACGGGAAGGAAATGGCGGCTATTTTTCGTCAAAATCGACGAAATCTTCGCGATTTGCGAGATATTTTGATTGTTTCGACGCTTAAATGGTTGTGCATTGCATTAGCACTGTGAAATGGAGTTCAACGAGTGCTTAAACGACAAAATATCTCCAACGGGAAGGAAATGACGTCTATTTTTCGTCAAAATCGACGAAATCTTCGCGATTTGCGAGATATTCTGGTTGTTTCGATGCTTAAATGGTTGTGCATTGCATTAGCACTGTGAAATGGAGTTCAACGAGTGCTTAAACGACGAAATATCTCCAACGGGAAGGAAATGACGGCTATTTTTCGTCAAAATCGACGAAATCTCCGCGATTTGCGAGATATTCTGGTTGTTTCGACGCTTAAATGGTTGTGCATTGCATTAGCACCGTGAAATGGAGTTCAACGAGTGCTTCAACGTCGAAATATCTCCAAGGGGAAGGAAATGACGGCTATTTTTCGTCAAAATCGACGAAATCTTGGCGATTTGCGAGATATTTTGCTTGCTTCGACGCTTGAATGGTTGCGCATTGCATTAGTACCGTGAAATGGAGTTCACCGAGTGCTTAAACGTCGAAATATCTCCAACGGGAAGGAAATGGCGGCTATTTTTCGTCAAAATCGACGAAATCTTCGCGATTTGCGAGATATTTTGATTGTTTCGACGCTTAAATGGTTGTGCATTGCATTAGCACTGTGAAATGGAGTTCAACGAGTGCTTAAACGACAAAATATCTCCAACGGGAAGGAAATGACGGCTATTTTTCGTCAAAATCGACGAAATCTCCGCGATTTGCGAGATATTCTGGTTGTTTCGATGCTTAAATGGTTGTGCATTGCATTAGCACTGTGAAATGGAGTTCAACGAGTGCTTAAACGACGAAATATCTCCAACGGGAAGGAAATGACGGCTATTTTTCGTCAAACTCGACGAAATCATCGCGATTTGCGAGATATTTTGATTGTTTCGACGCTTAAATGGTTGTACATTGCATTAGCACCGTGAAATGGAGTTCAACGAGTGCTTAAACGTCGACATATCTCCAACGGGAAGGAAATGACGGCTATTTTTCGTCAAAATCGACGAAATCTTCTCGATTTGCGAGATATTTTGATTGCTTCGACGCTTAAATGGTTGCGCATTGCATTGGCACTGCGAAATGGAGTTCAACGAGTGCTTAAACGTCGAAATATCTCCAACGGGAAGGAAATGACGGCTATTTTTCGTCAAAATCGACGAAATCTTCGCGATTTGCGAGATATTTTGATCGTTTCGACGCTTAAATGGTTGTGCATTGCATTAGCGCTGTGAAATGGAGTTCAACGAGCGCTTAAACGTAGGAATATCTCCAACGGGAAGGAAATGACGGCTATTTTTCTTCACAATAAACGAAATCTTCGCGATTTGCGAGATATTCTGGTTGTTTCGACACTTAAATGGTTGTGCATTGCATTAGCACCGTGAAATGGAGTTCAGCGAGTGCTTCAACGTCGAAATATCTCCAACGGGAAGAAAATGACGGCTATTTTTCGTCAAAATCGACGAAATCTTCGCGATTTGCGAGATATTTTGATTGTTTCGACGCTTAAATGGTTGTGCATTGCATTAGCACTGTGAAATGGAGTTCAGCGAGTGATTAAACGTCGAAATATCTCCAACGGGAAGGAAATGACGGCTATTTTTCTTCAAAATCGACGAAATCTTCGCGATTTGCGAGATATTTTGATTGTTTCGACGCTTAAATTGTTGTGCATTGCATTAGCACTGTGAAATGGAGTTCAACGAGCGCTTAAACGTCGAAATATCTCCAACGGGAAGGAAATGACGGCTATTTTTCGTCAAAATCGACGAAATCTTCGCGATTTGCGAGATATTTTGATTGTTTAGACGCTTAAATGGTTGTGCATTGCATTAGCACTGTGAAATGGAGTTAAACGAGCGCTTAAACGTCGAAATATCTCCAACGGGAAGGAAATGACGGCTATTTTTCGTCAAAATAAACGAAATCTTCGCGATTTGCGAGATATTCTGGTTGTTTCGATGCTTAAATGGTTGTGCATTGCATTAGCACTGTGAAATGGAGTTCAACGAGTGCTTAAACGACGAAATATCTCCAACGGGAAGGAAATGACGGCTATTTTTCGTCAAACTCGACGAAATCATCGCGATTTGCGAGATATTTTGATTGTTTCGACGCTTAAATGGTTGTACATTGCATTAGCACCGTGAAATGGAGTTCAACGAGTGCTTAAACGTCGACATATCTCCAACGGGAAGGAAATGACGGCTATTTTTCGTCAAAATCGACGAAATCTTCGCGATTTGCGAGATATTTTGATTGTTTCGACGCTTAAATGGTTGTGCATTGCATTAGCACTGTGAAATGGTGTTCAACGAGTGCTTAAACGTCGAGATATCTCCAACGGGAAGGAAATGACGGCTATTTTTCGTCAAAATCGACGAAATCTTCGCGATTTGCGAGATATTTTGATTGTTTCGACGCTTTAATGGTTGTGCATTGCATTAGCACCGTGAAATGGAGTTCAACGAGTGCTTCAACGTCGAAATATCTCCAACGGGAAGGAAATGACGGCTATTTTTCGTCAAAATCGACGAAATCTTGGCGATTTGCGAGATATTTTGATTGTTTCGACGCTTCAATGGCTGTACATTGCATTAGCACCGTGAAATGGAGTTCAGCGAGTGCTTCAACGTCGAAATATCTCCAACGGGAAGAAAATGACGGCTATTTTTCGTCAAAATCGACGAAATCTTCGCGATTTGCGAGATATTTTGATTGTTTCGACGCTTAAATGGTTGTGCATTGCATTAGCACTGTGAAATGGAGTTCAGCGAGTGATTAAACGTCGAAATATCTCCAACGGGAAGGAAATGACGGCTATTTTTCTTCAAAATCGACGAAATCTTCGCGATTTGCGAGATATTTTGATTGTTTCGACGCTTAAATTGTTGTGCATTGCATTAGCACTGTGAAATGGAGTTCAACGAGCGCTTAAACGTCGAAAAATCTCCAACGGGAAGGAAATGACGGCTATTTTTCGTCAAACTCGACGAAATCTTCGCGATTTGCGAGATATTTTGCTTGTTTCGAAGCTTAAACGGTAGTGCATTACATTTGCAGTATAAAACGGAGTGAAAGGAGTGCTTAAACGTCGAAATAACACCAACGGGAAGGAAATGACGGCTATTTTTCGTCAAAATCGACGAAATCTTGGCGATTTGCGAGATATTTTGCTTGCTTCGACTCTTGAATGGTTGCGCATTGCATTAGTACCGTGAAATGGAGTTCACCGAGTGATTAAACGTCGAAATATCTCCAACGGGAAGGAAATGACGGCTATTTTTCGTCAAAATCGACGAAATCTTCGCGATTTGCGAGATATTTTGCTTGTTTCGAAGCTTAAACGGTAGTGCATTACATTTGCAGTATAAAACGGAGTGAAAGGAGTGCTTAAACGTCGAAATAACACCAACGGGAAGGAAATGACGGCTATTTTTCGTCAAAATCGACGAAATCTTCGCGATTTGCGAGATATTTTGATTGTTTCGACGCTTAAATGGTTGTACATTGCATAGCACTGCGAAATGGAGTTCAACGAGTGCTTAAACGTCGAAATATCTCCAACGGGAAGAAAATGACGGCTATTTTTCGTCAAAATCGACGAAATCTTCGCGATTTGCGAGATATTTTGATTGTTTCGACCCTTCAATGGCTGTACATTGCATTAGCACCGTGAAATGGAGTTCAGCGAGTGCTTCAACGTCGAAATATCTCCAACGGGAAGAAAATGACGGCTATTTTTCGTCAAAATCGACGAAATCTTCGCGATTTGCGAGATATTTTGATTGTTTCGACGCTTAAATGGTTGTGCATTGCATTAGCACTGTGAAATGGAGTTCAGCGAGTGATTAAACGTCGAAATATCTCCAACGGGAAGGAAATGACGGCTATTTTTCTTCAAAATCGACGAAATCTTCGCGATTTGCGAGATATTTTGATTGTTTCGACGCTTAAATGGTTGTGCATTGCATTAGCACCGTGAAATGGAGTTCAACGAGTGCTTCAACGTCGAAATATCTCCAAGGGGAAGGAAATGACGGCTATTTTTCGTCAAAATCGACGAAATCTTGGCGATTTGCGAGATATTTTGCTTGCTTCGACGCTTGAATGGTTGCGCATTGCATTAGTACCGTGAAATGGAGTTCACCGAGTGCTTAAACGTCGAAATATCTCCAACGGGAAGGAAATGACGGCTATTTTTCGTCAAAATCGACGAAATCTTCGCGATTTGCGAGATATTTTGGTTGCTTCAACGCTTAAATGTTTGTGCATTGCATTAGCACTGTGAAATGGAGTTCAGCGAGAGCTTAAACGTCGAAATATCTCCAACGGGAAGGAAATGACGGCTATTTTCCGTCAAAATCGACGAAATCTTCGCGATTTGCGAGATATTCTGGTTGTTTCGACGCTTAAATGGTTGTGCATTGCATTAGCACTGTGAAATGGAGTTCAACGAGTGCTTAAACGACGAAATATCTCCAACGGGAAGGAAGTGACGGCTATTTTTCGTCAAACTCGACGAAATCTTGGCGATTTGCGAGATATTTTGATTGTTTCGACGCTTAAATGGTTGTACATTGCATTAGCACCGTGAAATGGCGTTCAACGAGTGCTTAAACGTCGAAATATCTCCAACGGGAAGGAAATGACGGCTATTTTTCGTCAAAATCGACGAAATCCTCGAGATTTGCCAGATATTTTGATTGTTTCGACGCTTAAATGGTTGTGCATTGCATTAGCACTGTGAAATGGAGTTCAACGAGTGCTTAAACGACAAAATATCTCCAACGGGAAGGAAATGACGTCTATTTTTCGTCAAAATCGACGAAATCTTCGCGATTTGCGAGATATTTTGATCGTTTCGACGCTTAAATGGTTGTGCATTGCATTAGCGCTGTGAAATGGAGTTCAACGAGCGCTTAAACGTAGGAATATCTCCAACGGGAAGGAAATGACGGCTATTTTTCTTCACAATAAACGAAATCTTCGCGATTTGCGAGATATTCTGGTTGTTTCGACACTTAAATGGTTGTGCATTGCATTAGCACCGTGAAATGGAGTTCAGCGAGTGCTTCAACGTCGAAATATCTCCAACGGGAAGAAAATGACGGCTATTTTTCGTCAAAATCGACGAAATCTTCGCGATTTGCGAGATATTTTGATTGTTTCGACGCTTAAATGGTTGTGCATTGCATTAGCACTGTGAAATGGAGTTCAGCGAGTGATTAAACGTCGAAATATCTCCAACGGGAAGGAAATGACGGCTATTTTTCTTCAAAATCGACGAAATCTTCGCGATTTGCGAGATATTTTGATTGTTTCGACGCTTAAATTGTTGTGCATTGCATTAGCACTGTGAAATGGAGTTCAACGAGCGCTTAAACGTCGAAATATCTCCAACGGGAAGGAAATGACGGCTATTTTTCGTCAAAATCGACGAAATCTTCGCGATTTGCGAGATATTTTGATTGTTTCGACGCTTAAATGGTTGTGCATTGCATTAGCACTGTGAAATGGAGTTAAACGAGCGCTTAAACGTCGAAATATCTCCAACGGGAAGGAAATGACGGCTATTTTTCGTCAAAATAAACGAAATCTTCGCGATTTGCGAGATATTCTGGTTGTTTCGATGCTTAAATGGTTGTGCATTGCATTAGCACTGTGAAATGGAGTTCAACGAGTGCTTAAACGACGAAATATCTCCAACGGGAAGGAAATGACGGCTATTTTTCGTCAAACTCGACGAAATCATCGCGATTTGCGAGATATTTTGATTGTTTCGACGCTTAAATGGTTGTACATTGCATTAGCACCGTGAAATGGAGTTCAACGAGTGCTTAAACGTCGACATATCTCCAACGGGAAGGAAATGACGGCTATTTTTCGTCAAAATCGACGAAATCTTCGCGATTTGCGAGATATTTTGATTGTTTCGACGCTTAAATGGTTGTGCATTGCATTAGCACTGTGAAATGGTGTTCAACGAGTGCTTAAACGTCGAGATATCTCCAACGGGAAGGAAATGACGGCTATTTTTCGTCAAAATCGACGAAATCTTCGCGATTTGCGAGATATTTTGATTGTTTCGACGCTTTAATGGTTGTGCATTGCATTAGCACCGTGAAATGGAGTTCAACGAGTGCTTCAACGTCGAAATATCTCCAACGGGAAGGAAATGACGGCTATTTTTCGTCAAAATCGACGAAATCTTGGCGATTTGCGAGATATTTTGATCGTTTCGACGCTTAAATGGTTGTGCATTGCATTAGCGCTGTGAAATGGAGTTCAACGAGCGCTTAAACGTCGAAATATCTCCAACGGGAAGGAAATGAAGTATTTTTTCTTCACAATAAACGAAATCTTCGCGATTTGCGAGATATTCTGGTTGTTTCGACACTTAAATGGTTGTGCATTGCATTAGCACCGTGAAATGGAGTTCAACGAGTGCTTAAACGACGAAATATCTCCAACGGGAAGGAAATGACGGCTATTTTTCGTCAATATCGACGAAATCTTCGCGATTTGCAAGATATTCTGGTTGTTTCGATGCTTAAATGGTTGTGCATTGCATTAGCACTGTGAAATGGAGTTCAACGAGTGCTTAAACGACGAAATATCTCCAACGGGAAGGAAATGACGGCTATTTTTCGTCAAACTCGACGAAATCTTCGCGATTTGCGAGATATTTTGATTTTTCGACGCTTAAATGGTTGTACATTGCATTAGCACCGTGAAATGGAGTTCAACGAGTGCTTAAACGTCGACATATCTCCAACGGGAAGGAAATGACGGCTATTTTTCGTCAAAATCGACGAAATCTTCTCGATTTGCGAGATATTTTGATTGCTTCGACGCTTAAATGGTTGCGCATTGCATTGGCACTGCGAAATGGAGTTCAACGAGTGCTTAAACGTCGAAATATCTCCAACGGGAAGGAAATGACGGCTATTTTTCGTCAAAATCGACGAAATCTTCGCGATTTGCGAGATATTTTGATTGTTTCGACGCTTAAATGGTTGTGCATTGCATTAGCACTGTGAAATGGTGTTCAACGAGTGCTTAAACGTCGAGATATCTCCAACGGGAAGGAAATGACGGCTATTTTTCGTCAAAATCGACGAAATCTTCGCGATTTGCGAGATATTTTGATTGTTTCGACGCTTTAATGGTTGTGCATTGCATTAGCACCGTGAAATGGAGTTCAACGAGTGCTTCAACGTCGAAATATCTCCAACGGGAAGGAAATGACGGCTATTTTTCTTCAAAATCGACGAAATCTTCGCGATTTGCGAGATATTTTGATTGTTTCGACGCTTAAATTGTTGTGCATTGCATTAGCACTGTGAAATGGAGTTCAACGAGCGCTTAAACGTCGAAAAATCTCCAACGGGAAGGAAATGACGGCTATTTTTCGTCAAACTCGACGAAATCTTCGCGATTTGCGAGATATTTTGCTTGTTTCGAAGCTTAAACGGTAGTGCATTACATTTGCAGTATAAAACGGAGTGAAAGGAGTGCTTAAACGTCGAAATAACACCAACGGGAAGGAAATGACGGCTATTTTTCGTCAAAATCGACGAAATCTTGGCGATTTGCGAGATATTTTGCTTGCTTCGACTCTTGAATGGTTGCGCATTGCATTAGTACCGTGAAATGGAGTTCACCGAGTGATTAAACGTCGAAATATCTCCAACGGGAAGGAAATGACGGCTATTTTTCGTCAAAATCGACGAAATCTTCGCGATTTGCGAGATATTTTGATTGTTTCGACGCTTAAATGGTTGTGCATTGCATTAGCACTGTGAAATGGAGTTCAACGAGCGCTTAAACGTCGAAATATCTCCAACGGGAAGGAAATGACGGCCATTTTTCGTCAAAATCAACGAAATCTTCGCGATTTGCGAGATATTTTGATTGTTTCGACGCTTAAATGGTTGTACATTGCATAGCACTGCGAAATGGAGTTCAACGAGTGCTTAAACGTCGAAATATCTCCAACGGGAAGAAAATGACGGCTATTTTTCGTCAAAATCGACGAAATCTTCGCGATTTGCGAGATATTTTGATTGTTTCGACGCTTCAATGGCTGTACATTGCATTAGCACCGTGAAATGGAGTTCAGCGAGTGCTTCAACGTCGAAATATCTCCAACGGGAAGAAAATGACGGCTATTTTTCGTCAAAATCGACGAAATCTTCGCGATTTGCGAGATATTTTGATTGTTTCGACGCCTAAATGGTTGTGCATTGCATTAGCACTGTGAAATGGAGTTCAGCGAGTGATTAAACGTCGAAATATCTCCAACGGGAAGGAAATGACGGCTATTTTTCTTCAAAATCGACGAAATCTTCGCGATTTGCGAGATATTTTGATTGTTTCGACGCTTAAATGGTTGTGCATTGCATTAGCACCGTGAAATGGAGTTCAACGAGTGCTTCAACGTCGAAATATCTCCAAGGGAAGGAAATGACGGCTATTTTCGTCAAAATCGACGAAATCTTGGCGATTTGCGAGATATTTTGCTTGCTTCGACGCTTGAATGGTTGCGCATTGCATTAAGTACCGTGGAAATGGAGTTCACCGAGTGCTAAACGTCGAAATATCTCCAACGGGAAGGAAATGACGGCTATTTTTCGTCAAAATCGACGAAATCTTCGCGATTTGCGAGATATTTTGATTGCTTCAACGCTTAAATGTTTGTGCATTGCATTAGCACTGTGAAATGGAGTTCAGCGAGAGCTTAAACGTCGAAATATCTCCAACGGGAAGGAAATGACGGCTATTTTCCGTCAAAATCGACGAAATCTTCGCGATTTGCGAGATATTCTGGTTGTTTCGACGCTTAAATGGTTGTGCATTGCATTAGCACTGTGAAATGGAGTTCAACGAGTGCTTAAACGACGAAATATCTCCAACGGAAGGAAGTGACGGCTATTTTTCGTCAAACTCGACGAAATCTTGGCGATTTGCGAGATATTTTGATTGTTTCGACGCTTAAATGGTTGTACATTGCATTAGCACCGTGAAATGGCGTTCAACGAGTGCTTAAACGTCGAAATATCTCCAACGGGAAGGAAATGACGGCTATTTTTCGTCAAAATCGACGAAATCCTCGAGATTTGCGAGATATTTTGATTGTTTCGACGCTTAAATGGTTGTGCATTGCATTAGCACTGTGAAATGGAGTTCAACGAGTGCTTAAACGACAAAATATCTCCAACGGGAAGGAAATGACGTCTATTTTTCGTCAAAATCGACGAAAATCTTCGCGATTTGCGAGATATTTTGATCGTTTCGACGCTTAAATGGTTGTGCATTGCATTAGCGCTGTGAAATGGAGTTCAACGAGCGCTTAAACGTAGGAATATCTCCAACGGGAAGGAAATGACGGCTATTTTCTTCACAATAAACGAAATCTTCGCGATTTGCGAGATATTCTGGTTGTTTCGACACTTAAATGGTTGTGCATTGCATTAGCACCGTGAAATGGAGTACAGCGAGTGCTTCAACGTCGAAATATCTCCAACGGGAAGAAAATGACGGCTATTTTTCGTCAAAATCGACGAAATCTTCGCGATTTGCGAGATATTTTGATTGTTTCGACGCTTAAATGGTTGTGCATTGCATTAGCACTGTGAAATGGAGTTCAGCGAGTGATTAAACGTCGAAATATCTCCAACGGGAAGGAAATGACGGCTATTTTTCTTCAAAATCGACGAAATCTTCGCGATTTGCGAGATATTTTGATTGTTTCGACGCTTAAATTGTTGTGCATTGCATTAGCACTGTGAAATGGAGTTCAACGAGCGCTTAAACGTCGAAATATCTCCAACGGGAAGGAAATGACGGCTATTTTTCGTCAAAATCGACGAAATCTTCGCGATTTGCGAGATATTTTGATTGTTTCGACGCTTAAATGGTTGTGCATTGCATTAGCACTGTGAAATGGAGTTCAACGAGCGCTTAAACGTCGAAATATCTCCAACGGGAAGGAAATGACGGCCATTTTTTCGTCAAAATCGACGAAATCTTCGCGATTTGCGAGATATTTTGATTGTTTCGACGCTTAAATGGTTGTGCATTGCATTAGCACTGTGAAATTGAGTTAAACGAGCGCTTAAACGTCGAAATATCTCCAACGGGAAGGAATGACGGCTATTTTTCGTCAAAATAAACGAAATCTTCGCGATTTGCGAGATATTCTGGTTGTTTCGACGCTTAAATGGTTGTGCATTGCATTAGCACCGTGAAATGGCGTTCAACGAGTGCTTAAACGTCGAAATATCTCCAACGGGAAGGAAATGACGGCTATTTTTCGTCAAAAACCGACGAAATCCTCGAGATTTGCGAGATATTCTGGTTGTTTCGACGCTTAAATGGTTGTGCATTGCATTAGCACTGTGAAATGGAGTTCAACGAGTGCTTAAACGACGAAATATCTCCAACGGGAAGGAAATGACGTCTATTTTTCGTCAAAATCGACGAAATCTTGGCGATTTGCTCGATATTTTGCTTGCTTCGACGCTTAAATGGTTGCGCATTGCATTAGCGCTGCGAAATGGAGTTCAACGAGTGCTTAAACGTCGAAATATCTCCAACGGGATGGAAATGACGGCTATTTTTCGTCAAAATCGACGAAATCTTCGCGATTTGCGAGATATTTTTCTTGTTTCGACGCTTAAATGGGTTGTGCATTGCATTAGCACCGGAAATGGAGTTCAACGAGTGCTTCAATGTCGAAATATCTCCAACGGGAAGGAAATGACGGCTATTTTTCGTCAAACTCGACGAAATCTTGGCGATTTGAGAGATATTTTGCTTGTATCGACGCTTAAATGGTTGCGCATTGCATTAGCACTGCGAAATGGAGTTCAACGAGTGCTTCAACGTCGAAATATCTCCAACGGGAAGGAAATGACGGCTATTTTTCGTCAAAATCGACGAAATCTTCGCGATTTGCGAGATATTTTGATTGTTTCGACGCTTAAATGGTTGTGCATTGCATTAGCACCGTGAAATGGAGTTCAACGAGTGCTCCAACGTCGAAATATCTGCAACGGGAAGGAAATGACGGCTATTTTTCGCCAAAATCGACGAAATCTTCGCTATTTGCGAGATATTTTTCTTGTTTCGACGCTTAAATGGTTGTACATTGCATTAGCACCGTGAAATGGAGTTCAACGAGTGCTTAAACGACGAAATATCTCCAACGGGAAGGAAATGACGGCTATTTTTCGTCAAAATCGACGAAATCTTCGCGATTTGCGAGATATTTTTCTTGTTTCGACGCTTAAATGGTTGTGCATTGCATTAGCACCGTGAAATGGAGTTCAACGAGTGCTTCAACGTCGAAATATCTCCAACGGGAAGAAAATGACGTCTATTTTTCGTCAAAATCGACGAAATCTTCGCGATTTGCGAGATATTCTGGTTGTTTCGACGCTTAAATGGTTGTGCATTTGCATTAGCGCTGCGAAATGGAGTTCAACGAGTGCTTAAACGACGAAATATCTCAAACGGGAAGGAAATGACGTCTATTTTTCGTCAAAATCGACGAAATCTTGGCGATTTGCGAGATATTTTGCTTGCTTCGACGCTTAAATGGTTGCGCATTGCATTAGCACTGCGAAATGGAGTTCAACGAGTGCTTAAACGTCGAAATATCTCCAACGGGAAGGAAATGACGGCTATTTTTCGTCAAAATCGACGAAATCTTCGCGATTTGCGAGATATTTTTCTTGTTTCGACGCTTTAAATGGTTGTGCATTGCATAGCACTGTGAAATGGAGTTCAACGAGTGCTTAAACGACGAAATATCTCCAACGGGAAGGAAATGACATCTATTTTTCGTCAAAATCGACGAATCTTGGCGATTTGCGAGATATTTGCTCTTCGACGATTAAAATGGTTGCGCATTGCATTAGCACTGCGAAATGGAGTTCAACGCGTGCTCAAAAGTCGAAATATCTCCAACGGGAAGGAAATGACGGCTATTTTTCGTCAAAATCGACGAAATCTTCGCGATTTGCGAGATATTTTGATTGTTTCGACGCTTCAATGGCTGTACATTGCATTAGCACCGTGAAATGGAGTTCAGCGAGTGCTTCAACGTCGAAATATCTCCAAGGGGAAGGAAATGACGGCTATTTTTCGTCAAAATCGACGAAATCTTGGCGATTTGCGAGATATTTTGCTTGCTTCGACGCTTGAATGGTTGCGCATTGCATTAGTACCGTGAAATGGAGTTCACCGAGTGCTTAAACGTCGAAATATCTCCAACAGGAAGGAAATGACGGCTATTTTTCGTCAAAATCGACGAAATCTTCGCGATTTGCGAGATATTTTGATTGCTTCAACGCTTAAATGTTTGTGCATTGCATTAGCACTGTGAAATGGAGTTCAGCGAGAGCTTAAACGTCGAAATATCTCCAACGGAAGGAAATGACGGCTATTTTCCGTCAAAATCGACGAAATCTTCGCGATTTGCGAGATATTCTGGTTGTTTCGAGCCTTAAATGGTTGTGCATTGCATTAGCACTGTGAAATGGAGTTCAACGAGTGCTTAAACGACGAAATATCTCCAACGGGAACGAAGTGACGGCTATTTTTCGTCAAACTCGACGAAATCTTGGCGATTTGCGAGATATTTTGATTGTTTCGACGCTTAAATGGTTGTACATTGCATTAGCACCGTGAAATGGCGTTCAACGAGTGCTTAAACGTCGAAATATCTCCAACGGGAAGGAAATGACGGCTATTTTTCGTCAAAATCGACGAAATCCTCGAGATTTGCGAGATATTTTGATTGTTCGACGCTTAAATGGTTTGCATTGCATTAGGCACTGTGAAATGGAGTTCAACGAGTGCTTAAACGACAAAATATCTCCAACGGGAAGGAAATGACGTCTATTTTTCGTCAAAATCGACGAAATATTCGCGATTTGCGAGATATTTTGATCGTTTCGACGCTTAAATGGTTGTGCATTGCATTAGCGCTGTGAAATGGAGTTCAACGAGCGCTTAAACGTAGAAATATCTCCAACGGGGAAGGAAATGACGGCTATTTTTCTTCACAATAACGAAATCTTCGCGATTTGCGAGATATTCTGGTTGTTTCGACACTTAAATGGTTGTGCATTGCATTAGCACCGTGAAATGGAGTTCAGCGAGTGCTTCAACGTCGAAATATCTCCACGGGAAGAAAATGACGGCTATTTTCGTCAAAATCGACGAAATCTTCGCGATTTGCGAGATATTTTGATTGTTTCGACGCTTAAATGGTTGTGCATTGCATTAGCACTGTGAAATGGAGTTCAGCGAGTGATTAAACGTCGAAATATCTCCAACGGGAAGGAAATGACGGCTATTTTTCTTCAAAATCTACGAAATCTTCGCGATTTGCGAGATATTTGATTGTTTCGACGCTTAAATTGTTGTGCATTGCATTTATCACTGTGAAATGGAGTTCAACGAGCGCTTAAACGTCGAAATATCTCCAACGGGAAGGAAATGACGGCTATTTTCGTCAAAATCGACGAAATCTTCGCGATTTGCGAGATATTTTGATTGTTTCGACGCTTAAATGGTTGTGCATTGCATTAGCACTGTGAAATGGAGTTCAACGAGCGCTAAACGTCGAAATATCTCCAACGGGAAGGAAATGACGGCCATTTTTCGTCAAAATCGACGAAATCTTCGCGATTTGCGAGATAGGTTTTGCTTGTTTCTACGCTTAAATGGTTGCGCATTGCATTAGCACTGCGAAATGGTGTTCAACGAGTGCTTAAACGTCGAAATATCTCCAACGGGAAGGAAATGACGGCTATTTTTGTCAAATCGACGAAATCTTCGCGATTTGGGAGATATTTTCTTGTTTCGACGCTTAAATGGTTGTGCATTGCATTAGCACTGTGAAATTGAGTTAAACGAGCGCTTAAACGTCGAAATATCTCCAGCGGAAGGAAATGACGGCTATTTTTCGTCAAAATAAACGAAATCTTCGCGATTTGCGAGATATTCTGGTTGTTTCGACGCTTAAATGGTTGTGCATTGCATTAGCACCGTGAAATGGCGTTCAACGAGTGCTTAAACGTCGAAATATCTCCAACGGGAAGGAAATGACGGCTATTTTTCGTCAAAATCGACGAAATCCTCGAGATTTGCGAGATATTCTGGTTGTTTCGACGCTTAATGGTTGTGCATTGCATTAGCACTGTGAAATGGAGTTCAACGAGTGCTTAAACGACGAAATATCTCCAACGGGAAGGAAATGACGTCTATTTTTCGTCAAAATCGACGAAATCTTGGCGATTTGCGAGATATTTTGCTTGCTTCGACGCTTAAATGGTTGCGCATTGCATTAGCGCTGCGAAATGGAGTTCAACGAGTGCTTAAACGTCGAAATATCTCCAACGGGATGGAAATGACGGCTATTTTCGTCAAAATCGACGAAATCGTTCGCGATTTGCGAGATATTTTTCTTGTTTCGACGCTTAAATGGTTGTGCATTGCATTAGCACCGTGAAATGGAGTTCAACGAGTGCTTCAATGTCGAAATATCTCCAACGGGAAGGAAATGACGACTATTTTTCGTCAAACTCGACGAAATCTTGGCGATTTGAGAGATATTTTGCTTGTATCGACGCTTAAATGGTTGCGCATTGCATTAGCACTGCGAAATGGAGTTCAACGAGTGCTTCAACGTCGAAATATCTCCAACGGGAAGGAAATGACGGCTATTTTTCGTCAAAATCGACGAAATCTTCGCGATTTGCGAGATATTTTGATTGTTTCGACGCTTAAATGGTTGTGCATTGCATTAGCACCGTGAAATGGAGTTCAACGAGTGCTCCAACGTCGAAATATCTGCAACGGGAAGGAAATGACGGCTATTTTTCGCCAAAATCGACGAAATCTTCGCGATTTGCGAGATATTTTTCTTGTTTCGACGCTTAAAATGGTTGTACATTGCATTAGCACCGTGAAATGGAGTTCAACGAGTGCTTAAACGACGAAATATCTCCAACGGGAAGGAAATGACGGCTATTTTTCGTCAAAATCGACGAAATCTTCGCGATTTGCGAGATATTTTTCTTGTTTCGACGCTTAAATGGTTGTGCATTGCATTAGCACCGTGAAATGGAGTTCAACGAGTGCTTCAACGTCGAAATATCTCCAACGGGAAGAAAATGACGTCTATTTTTCGTCAAAATCGACGAAATCTTCGCGATTTGCGAGATATTCTGGTTGTTTCGACGCTTAAATGGTGTGCATTGCATTAGCACTGTGAAATGGAGTTCAACGAGTGCTTAAACGACGAAATATCTCAAACGGGAAGGAAATGACGTCTATTTTCGTCAAAATCGACGAAATCTTGGCGATTTGCGAGATATTTGCTTGCTTCGACGCTTAAATGGTTGCGCATTGCATTAGCACTGCGAAATGGAGTTCAACGAGTGCTTAAACGTCGAAATATCTCCAACGGGAAGGAAATGACGGCTATTTTTCGTCAAAATCGACGAAATCTTCGCGATTTGCGAGATATTTTTCTTGTTTCGACGCTTAAATGGTTGTGCATTGCATTAGCACTGTGAAATGGAGTTCAACGAGTGCTTAAACGACGAAATATCTCCAACGGGAAGGAAATGACGTCTATTTTTCGTCAAAATCGACGAAATCTTGGCGATTTGCGAGATATTTTGCTTGCTTCGACGATTAAATGGTTGCGCATTGCATTAGCACTGCGAAATGGAGTTCAACGAGTGCTTAAACGTCGAAATATCCCCAACGGGAAGGAAATGGCGGCTATTTTTCGTCAAAATCGACGAAATCTTCGCGATTTGCGAGATATTTTGATTGTATCGACGCTTAAATGGTTGCGCATTGCATTAGCACTGCGAAATGGAGTTCAACGAGTGCTTAAACGTCGAAATATCCCCAACGGGAAGGAAATGACGGCTATTTTTCGTCAAAATCGTCGAAATCCTCGAGATTTGCGAGATATTTTGATTGTTTCGACCCTTAAATGGTGTGCATTACATTAGCACTGTGAAATGGAGTTCAACGAGTGCTTAAACGTCGAAATATCTCCAACGGGAAGGAAATGACGGCTGTTTTTCGTCAAAATCGACGTAATCTTCGCGATTTGCGAGATATTTTTCCTGTTTCGACGCTTAAATGGTTGTGCATTGCATTAGCACTGTGAAATGGAGTTCAGCGAGTGCTTAAACGTCGAAATATCTCCAGCGGGAAGGAAATGACGGCCATTTTTCGTCAAAATCGACGAAATCTTCGCGATTTGCGAGATATTTTTCTTGTTTCGACGCTTAAATGGTTGTACATTGCATTAGCACCGTGAAATGGAGTTCAACGAGTGCTTAAACGACGAAATATCTCCAACGGGAAGGAAATGACGGCTATTTTTCGTCAAAATCGACGAAATCTTCGCGATTTGCGAGATATTTTGATTGTTTCGACGCTTAAATGGTTGTGCATTGCATTAGCACCGTGAAATGGAGTTCAACGAGTGCTCCAACGTCGAAATATCTGCAACGGGAAGGAAATGACGGCTATTTTTCGCCAAAATCGACGAAATCTTCGCTATTTGCGAGATATTTTTCTGTTTCGACGCTTAAATGGTTGTACATTGCATTAGCACCGTGAAATGGAGTTCAACGAGTGCTTAAACGACGAAATATCTCCAACGGGAAGGAAATGACGGCTATTTTTCGTCAAAATCGACGAAATCTTCGCGATTTGCGAGATATTTTTCTTGTTTCGACGCTTAAATGGTTGTGCATTGCATTAGCACCGTGAAATGGAGTTCAACGAGTGCTTCAACGTCGAAATATCTCCAACGGGAAGAAAATGACGTCTATTTTTCGTCAAAATCGACGAAATCTTCGCGATTTGCGAGATATTCTGGTTGTTTCGACGCTTAAATGGTTGTGCATTGCATTAGCACTGTGAAATGGAGTTCAACGAGTGCTTAAACGACGAAATATCTCAAACGGGAAGGAAATGACGTCTATTTTTCGTCAAAATCGACGAAATCTTGGCGATTTGCGAGATATTTTGCTTGCTTCGACGCTTAAATGGTTGCGCATTGCATTAGCACTGCGAAATGGAGTTCAACGAGTGCTTAAACGTCGAAATATCTCCAACGGGAAGGAAATGACGGCTATTTTTCGTCAAAATCGACGAAATCTTCGCGATTTGCGAGATATTTTTCTTGTTTCGACGCTTAAATGGTTGTGCATTGCATTAGCACTGTGAAATGGAGTTCAACGAGTGCTTAAACGACGAAATATCTCCAACGGGAAGGAAATGACGTCTATTTTCGTCAAAATCGACGAAATCTTGGC
Organism: Bombus vancouverensis nearcticus; assembly: GCF_051014615.1. Taxonomy (NCBI): domain Eukaryota; kingdom Metazoa; phylum Arthropoda; class Insecta; order Hymenoptera; family Apidae; genus Bombus; species Bombus vancouverensis. The sequence continues at coordinate 62,837 of NW_027468973.1, forward strand.
GATTTGCGAGATATTTTGCTTGCTTCGACGATTAAATGGTTGCGCATTGCATTAGCACTGCGGAAATGGAGTTCAACGAGTGCTCAAAGTCGAAATATCTCCAACGGGAAGGAAATGACGGCTATTTTCGTCAAAGTCGACGAAATCTTCGCGATTTGCGAGATATTTTGATTGTTTCGACGCTTCAATGCTGTACATTGCATTAGCACTGTGAAATGGAGTTCAACGAGTGCTTAAACGACGAAATATCTCCAACGGGAAGGAAGTGACGGCTATTTTTCGTCAAACTCGACGAAATCTGGCGATTTGCGAGATATTTTGATGTTTCGACGCTTAAATGTTGTACATTGCATTAGCACCGTGAAATGGCGTTCAACGAGTGCTTAAACGTCGAATATCTCCAACGGGAAGGAAATGACGGCTATTTTTCGTCAAAATCGACGAAATCTCCGAGATTTGCGAGATATTTTGATTGTTTCGACGCTTAAATGGTTGTGCATTGCATTAGCACTGTGAATGGAGTTCAACGAGTGCTTAAACGACAAAATATCTCCAACGGAAGGAAATGACGTCTATTTTTCGTCAAAATCGACGAAATCTTCGCGATTTGCGAGATATTTTGATCGTTTCGACGCTTTAATTGGTTGTGCATTGCATTAGGCGGCTGTGAAATGGAGTTCAACGAGCGCTTAAACGTAGAAATATCTCCAACGGGAAGGAAATGACGGCTATTTTTCTTCACAATAAACGAAATCTTCGCGATTTGCGAGATATTCTGGTTGTTTCGACACTTAATGGTTGTGCATTGCATTAGCACCGTGAAATGGAGTTCAGCGAGTGCTTCAACGTCGAAATATCTCCAACGGGAAGAAAATGACGGCTATTTTCGTCAAAATCGACGAAATCTTCGCGATTTGCGAATATTTTGATTGTTTTCGACGCTTAAATGGTTGTGCATTGCAACTGTGAAATGGAGTTCAGCGAGTGATTAAACGTCGAAATATCTCCAACGGAAGGAAATGACGGCTATTTTCTTCAAAATCTACGAATCTTCGCGATTTGCGAGATATTTGATTGTTTCGACGCTTAAATTGTTGGTGCATGCATTATCCTGTGAAATGAGGTTCACAGCGTTAAACGTCGAAATATCTCCAACGGAAGGAAATGACGGCTATTTTTCGTCAAAATGACGGCTATTTTTCGTCAAAATCGACGAAATCTTCGCGATTTGCGAGATATTTTGATTGTTTCGACGCTTAAATGGTTGTGCATTGCATTAGCACTGTGAAATGGAGTTCAACGAGCGCTTAAACGTCGAAATATCTCCAACGGGAAGGAAATGACGGCTATTTTTCGTCAAAATCGACGAAATCTTCGCGATTTGCGAGATATTTTTCTTGTTTCGACGCTTAAATGGTTGTGCATTGCATTAGCACCGTGAAATGGAGTTCAACGAGTGCTTCAATGTCGAAATATCTCCAACGGGAAGGAAATGACGACTATTTTTCGTCAAACTCGACGAAATCTTGGCGATTTGAGAGATATTTTGCTTGTATCGACGCTTAAATGGTTGCGCATTGCATTAGCACTGCGAAATGGAGTTCAACGAGTGCTTCAACGTCGAAATATCTCCAACGGGAAGGAAATGACGGCTATTTTTCGTCAAAATCGACGAAATCTTCGCGATTTGCGAGATATTTTGATTGTTTCGACGCTTAAATGGTTGTGCATTGCATTAGCACCGTGAAATGGAGTTCAACGAGTGCTCCAACGTCGAAATATCTGCAACGGGAAGGAAATGACGGCTATTTTTCGCCAAAATCGACGAAATCTTCGCGATTTGCGAGATATTTTTCTTGTTTCGACGCTTAAATGGTTGTACATTGCATTAGCACCGTGAAATGGAGTTCAACGAGTGCTTAAACGACGAAATATCTCCACCGGGAAGGAAATGACGGCTATTTTTCGTCAAAATCGACGAAATCTTCGCGATTTGCGAGATATTTTTCTTGTTTCGACGCTTAAATGGTTGTGCATTGCATTAGCACCGTGAAATGGAGTTCAACGAGTGCTTCAACGTCGAAATATCTCCAACGGGAAGAAAATGACGTCTATTTTTCGTCAAAATCGACGAAATCTTCGCGATTTGCGAGATATTCTGGTTGTTTCGACGCTTAAATGGTTGTGCATTGCATTAGCACTGTGAAATGGAGTTCAACGAGTGCTTAAACGACGAAATATCTCAAACGGGAAGGAAATGACGTCTATTTTTCGTCAAAATCGACGAAATCTTGGCGATTTGCGAGATATTTTGCTTGCTTCGACGCTTAAATGGTTGCGCATTGCATTAGCACTGCGAAATGGAGTTCAACGAGTGCTTAAACGTCGAAATATCTCCAACGGGAAGGAAATGACGGCTATTTTTCGTCAAAATCGACGAAATCTTCGCGATTTGCGAGATATTTTTCTTGTTTCGACGCTTAAATGGTTGTGCATTGCATTAGCACTGTGAAATGGAGTTCAACGAGTGCTTAAACGACGAAATATCTCCAACGGGAAGGAAATGACGTCTATTTTTCGTCAAAATCGACGAAATCTTGGCGATTTGCGAGATATTTTGCTTGCTTCGACGATTAAATGGTTGCGCATTGCATTAGCACTGCGAAATGGAGTTCAACGAGTGCTTAAACGTCGAAATATCCCCAACGGGAAGGAAATGGCGGCTATTTTTCGTCAAAATCGACGAAATCTTCGCGATTTGCGAGATATTTTTCCTGTCTCGACGCTTAAATGGTTGTGCATTGCATTAGCACCGTGAAGTGGAGTTCAACGAGTGCTTCAACGTCGAAATATCTCCAACGGGAAGGAAATGACGGCTATTTTTCGTCAAAATCGACGAAATCTTCGCGATTTGCGAGATATTTTGATTGTTTCGACGCATAAACGGTAGTGCATTGCATTAGCACTGTGAAGTGGAGTGCAACGAGTGCTTAAACGTCGAAATATCTCCAACGGGAAGGAAATGACTATTTTTCGTCAAAATCGACGAAATCTTCGCGATTTGCGCGATATTCTGGTTGTTTCGACGCTTAAATGGTTGTGCATTGCATTAGCACTGTGAAATGGAGTTCAACGAGTGCTTAAACGGCGAAATATCTCCAACGGGAAGGAAATGACGGCTATTTTTCGTCAAAATCGACGAAATCATCGCGATTTGCGAGATATTCTGGTTGTTTCGACGCTTAAATGGTTGTGCATTGCATTAGCACTGTGAAATGGAGTTCAACGAGCGCTTAAACGTCGAAATATCTTCAACGGGAAGGAAATGACGGCTATTTTTCGTCAAAATAAACGAAATCTTCGCGATATGCGAGATATTCTTGTTGTTTCGACGCTTAAATGGTTGTGCATTGCATTAGAGCTGTGAAATGGAGTTCAACGAGTGCTTAAACGACGAAATTTCTCCAACGGGAAGGAAATGACGGCTATTTTTCCTCAAAATCGACCAAATCTTCGCGATTTGCGAGATATTCTGGTTGTTTCGACGCTTAAATGGTAGTGCATTACATTAGCACTGTGAAATGGAGTTCAACGAGTGCTTAAACGTCGAAATATCTCCAACGGGAAGGAAATGACGGCTATTTTTCGTCAAAATCGACGAAATCTTGGCGATTTGCGAGATATTTTGATTGTTTCGACGCGTAAATGGTTGTGCATTGCATTAGCACTGTGAAATGGAGTCCAACGAGCGCTTAAACGTCGAAATATCTCCAACGGGAAGGAAATGACGGCTATTTTTCGTCAAAATGGACGAAATCTTCGCGATTTGCGAGATATTTTGATTGTTTCGACCCTTAAACGGTTGTGCATTACATTAGCACTGTAAAATGGAGTTCAACGAGTGCTTAAACGTCGAAATGTCTCCAACGGGAAGGAAATGACGGCTGTTTTTCGTCAAAGTCGACGTAATCTTCGCGATTTGCGAGATATTTTTCCTGTTTCGACGCTTAACTGGTTGTGCATTGAATTAGCACTGTGAAGTGGAGTTCAACGAGTGCTTAAACGTCGAAATATCCCCAACGGGAAGGAAATGACGGCTATTTTTCGTCAAAATCGTCGAAATCCTCGAGATTTGCGAGATATTTTGATTGTTTCGACCCTTAAATGGTTGTGCATTACATTAGCACTGTGAAATGGAGTTCAACGAGTGCTTAAACGTCGAAATGTCTCCAACGGGAAGGAAATGACGGCTATTTTTCGCCAAAATCGACGAAATCTTCGCGATTTGCGAGATATTTTGATTGTTTCGACGCTTAACTGGTTGTGCATTGCATTAGCACAGTGAAGTGGAGTACAACGAGTGCTTAAACGTCGAAATATCTCCAACAGGAAGGAAATGACGGCTATTTTTCGTCAAAATCGACGAAATCTTCGCGATTTGCGAGATATTTTGATTGTATCGACGCTTAAATGGTTGCGCATTGCATTAGCACTGCGAAATGGAGTTCAACGAGTGCTTAAACGTCGAAATATCCCCAACGGGAAGGAAATGACGGCTTTTCTTCGTCAAAATCGTCGAAATCCTCGAGATTTGCGAGATATTTTGATTGTTTCGACCCTTAAATGGTTGTGCATTACATTAGCACTGTGAAATGGAGTTCAACGAGTGCTTAAACGTCGAAATATCTCCAACGGGAAGGAAATGACGGCTATTTTTCGTCAAAATCGACGAAATCTTCGCGATTAGCGAGATATTTTGATTGTTTCGACGCTTATATGGTTGTGCATTGCATTAGCACTGTGAAATGGAGTTCAACGAGCGCTTAAACGTCGAAATATCTCCAACGGGAAGGAAATGACGGCTATTTTTCGTCAAAATCGACGAAATCTTCGTGATTTGCGTGATATTTTGATTGTTTCGACGCTTAAATGGTTGTGCATTGCATTAGCACTGTGAAATGGAGTTCAGCGAGTGCTTAAACGTAGAAATATCTCCAGCGGGAAGGAAATGACGGCCATTATTCGTCAAAATCGACGAAATCTTCGCGATTTGCGAGATATTTTGCTTGTTTCGACGCTTATATGGTTGCGCATTGCATTAGCACTGCGAAATGGAGTTCAGCGAGTGCTTAAACGTCGAAATATCTCCAACGGGAAGGAAATGACGGCTATTTTTCGTCAAAATCGACGAAATCTTAGCGATTTGCGAGATATTTTGATTGTTTCGACGCTTAAATGGTTGTGCATTGCATTAGCACTGTGAAATGGAGTTCAACGAGTGCTTAAACGACGAAATATCTCCAACGGGAAGGAAATGGCGGCTATTTTTCGTCAAAATCGACGAAATCTTCGCGATTTGCGAGATATTTTTCCTGTCTCGACGCTTAAATGGTTGTGCATTGCATTAGCACCGTGAAGTGGAGTTCAACGAGTGCTTCAACGTCGAAATATCTCCAACGGGAAGAAAATGACGGCTATTTTTCGTCAAAATCGACGAAATCTTCGCGATTTGCGAGATATTTTGATTGTTTCGACGCTTAAATGGTTGTGCATTGCATTAGCACTGTGAAATGGAGTTCAACGAGTGCTTAAACGACGAAATATCTCCAACGGGAAGGAAATGGCGGCTATTTTTCGTCAAAATCGACGAAATCTTCGCGATTTGCGAGATATTCTGGTTGTTTCGACGATTAAATGGTTGTGCATTACATTAGCACTGTGAAGTGGAGTTCAGCGAGTGCTTAAACGTCGAAATATCTCCAACGGGATGGAAATGACGACCATTTTTCGTCAAAATCGACGAAATCTTCGCGATTTGCGAGATATTTTGCTTGTTTCGACGCTTATATGGTTGCGCATTGCATTAGCACTGCGAAATGGAGTTCAGCGAGTGCTTAAACGTCGAAATATCCTCAACGGGAAGGAAATGACGGCCATTTTTCGTCAAAATCGACGAAATCCTCGAGATTTGCGAGATATTTTGATTGTTTCGACCCTTAAATGGTTGTGCATTACATTAGCACCGTGAAATGGAGTTCAACGAGTGCTTCAACGTCGAAATATCTCCAACGGGAAGAATATGACATCTATTTTTCGTCAAAATCGACGAAATCATCGCGATTTGCGAGATATTCTGGTTGTTTCGACGCTTAAATGGTTGTGCATTGCATTAGCACTGTGAAATGGAGTTCAACGAGTGCTAAAACGACGAAATATCTCCAACGGGAAGGAAATGACGTCTATTTTTCGTCAAAATCGACGAAATCTTGGCGATTTGCGAGATATTTTGCTTGCTTCGACGCTTAAATGGTTGCGCATTGCATTAGCACTGCGAAATGGAGTTCAACGAGTGCTTAAACGTCGAAATATCTCCAACGGGAAGGAAATGACGGCTATTTTTCGTCAAAATCGACGAAATCTTCGCGATTTGCGAGATATTTTTCTTGTTTCGACGCTTAAATGGTTGTGCATTGCATTAGCACCGTGAAATGGAGTTCAACGAGTGCTTCAACGTCGAAATATCTCCAACGGGAAGGAAATGACGGCTATTTTTCGTCAAAATCGACCAAATCTTCGCGATTTGCGAGATATTCTGGTTGTTTCGACGCTTAAATGGCAGTGCATTACATTAGCACTGTGAAATGGAGTTCAACGAGTGCTTAAACGTCGAAATATCTCCCACGGGAAGGAAATGACGGCAATTTTTCGTCAAAATCGACGAAATCTTGGCGATTTGCGAGATATTTTGATTGTTTCGACGCGTAAATGGTTGTGCATTGCATTAGCACTGTGAAATGGAGTCCAACGAGCGCTTAAACGTCGAAATATCTCCAACGGGAAGGAAATGACGGCTATTTTTCGCCAAAATCGACGAAATCTTCGCGATTTGCGAGATATTTTGATTGTTTCGACGCTTAACTGGTTGTGCATTGCATTAGCACTGTGAAGTGGAGTACAACGAGTGCTTAAACGTCGAAATATCTCCAACAGGAAGGAAATGACGGCTGTTTTTCGTCAAAATGGACGAAATCTTCGCGATTTGCGAGATATTTTGATTGTTTCGACACTTAAATGGTTGTGCATTACATTAGCACTGTAAAATGGAGTTCAACGAGTGCTTAAACGTCGAAATGTCTCCAACGGGAAGGAAATGACGGCTGTTTTTCGTCAAAGTCGACGTAATCTTCGCGATTTGCGAGATATTTTTCCTGTTTCGACGCTTAACTGGTTGTGCATTGAATTAGCACTGTGAAGTGGAGTTCAACGAGTGCTTAAACGTCGAAGTATCCCCAACGGGAAGGAAATGACGGCTATTTTTCGTCAAAATCGTCGAAATCCTCGAGATTTGCGAGATATTTTGATTGTTTCGACCCTTAAATGGTTGTGCATTACATTAGCACTGTGAAATGGAGTTCAACGAGTGCTTAAACGTCGAAATGTCTCCAACGGGAAGGAAATGACGGCTGTTTTTCGTCAAAATCGACGTAATCTTCGCGATTTGCGAGATATTTTTCCTGTTTCGACGCTTAAATGGTTGTGCATTGCATTAGCACCGTGAAATGGAGTTCAACGAGTGCTTCAACGTCGAAATATCTGCAACGGGAAGGAAATGACGGCTATTTTTCGCCAAAATCGACGAAATCTTCGCGATTTGCGAGATATTTTGATTGTATCGACGCTTAAATGGTTGCGCATTGCATTAGCACTGCGAAATGGAGTTCAACGAGTGCTTAAACGTCGAAATATCCCCAACGGGAAGGAAATGACGGCTTTTTTTCGTCAAAATCGTCGAAATCCTCGAGATTTGCGAGATATTTTGATTGTTTCGACACTTAAATGGTTGTGCATTACATTAGCACTGTGAAATGGAGTTCAACGAGTGCTTAAACGTCGAAATATCTCCAACGGGAAGGAAATGACGGCTATTTTTCGTCAAAATCGACGAAATCTTCGCGATTTGCGAGATATTTTGATTGTTTCGACGCTTAAATGGTTGTGCATTGCATTAGCACTGTGAAATGGAGTTCAACGAGTGCTTAAACGACGAAATATCTCCAACGGGAAGGAAATGGCGGCTATTTTTCGTCAAAATCGACGAAATCTTCGCGATTTGCGAGATATTCTGGTTGTTTCGACGATTAAATGGTTGTGCATTACATTAGCACTGTGAAGTGGAGTTCAGCGAGTGCTTAAACGTCGAAATATCTCCAACGGGATGGAAATGACGACCATTTTTCGTCAAAATCGACGAAATCTTCGCGATTTGCGAGATATTTTGCTTGTTTCGACGCTTATATGGTTGCGCATTGCATTAGCACTGCGAAATGGAGTTCAGCGAGTGCTTAAACGTCGAAATATCCTCAACGGGAAGGAAATGACGGCCATTTTTCGTCAAAATCGACGAAATCCTCGAGATTTGCGAGATATTTTGATTGTTTCGACCCTTAAATGGTTGTGCATTACATTAGCACCGTGAAATGGAGTTCAACGAGTGCTTCAACGTCGAAATATCTCCAACGGGAAGAATATGACGTCTATTTTTCGTCAAAATCGACGAAATCATCGCGATTTGCGAGATATTCTGGTTGTTTCGAAGCTTAAATGGTTGTGCATTGCATTAGCACTGTGAAATGGAGTTCAACGAGTGCTTAAACGACGAAATATCTCCAACGGGAAGGAAATGACGTCTATTTTTCGTCAAAATCGACGAAATCTTGGCGATTTGCGAGATATTTTGCTTGCTTCGACGCTTAAATGGTTGCGCATTGCATTAGCACTGCGAAATGGAGTTCAACGAGTGCTTAAACGTCGAAATATCTCCAACGGGAAGGAAATGACGGCTATTTTTCGTCAAAATCGACGAAATCTTCGCGATTTGCGAGATATTTTTCTTGTTTCGACGCTTAAATGGTTGTGCATTGCATTAGCACCGTGAAATGGAGTTCAACGAGTGCTTCAACGTCGAAATATCTCCAACGGGAAGGAAATGACGGCTATTTTTCGTCAAAATCGACCAAATCTTCGCGATTTGCGAGATATTCTGGTTGTTTCGACGCTTAAATGGCAGTGCATTACATTAGCACTGTGAAATGGAGTTCAACGAGTGCTTAAACGTCGAAATATCTCCCACGGGAAGGAAATGACGGCAATTTTTCGTCAAAATCGACGAAATCTTGGCGATTTGCGAGATATTTTGATTGTTTCGACGCGTAAATGGTTGTGCATTGCATTAGCACTGTGAAATGGAGTCCAACGAGCGCTTAAACGTCGAAATATCTCCAACGGGAAGGAAATGACGGCTATTTTTCGCCAAAATCGACGAAATCTTCGCGATTTGCGAGATATTTTGATTGTTTCGACGCTTAACTGGTTGTGCATTGCATTAGCACTGTGAAGTGGAGTACAACGAGTGCTTAAACGTCGAAATATCTCCAACAGGAAGGAAATGACGGCTATTTTTCGTCAAAATGGACGAAATCTTCGCGATTTGCGAGATATTTTGATTGTTTCGACCCTTAAATGGTTGTGCATTACATTAGCACTGTAAAATGGAGTTCAACGAGTGCTTAAACGTCGAAATGTCTCCAACGGGAAGGAAATGACGGCTGTTTTTCGTCAAAGTCGACGTAATCTTCGCGATTTGCGAGATATTTTTCCTGTTTCGACGCTTAACTGGTTGTGCATTGAATTAGCACTGTGAAGTGGAGTTCAACGAGTGCTTAAACGTCGAAGTATCCCCAACGGGAAGGAAATGACGGCTATTTTTCGTCAAAATCGTCGAAATCCTCGAGATTTGCGAGATATTTTGATTGTTTCGACCCTTAAATGGTTGTGCATTACATTAGCACTGTGAAATGGAGTTCAACGAGTGCTTAAACGTCGAAATGTCTCCAACGGGAAGGAAATGACGGCTGTTTTTCGTCAAAATCAACGTAATCTTCGCGATTTGCGAGATATTTTTCCTGTTTCGACGCTTAAATGGTTGTGCATTGCATTAGCACCGTCAAATGGAGTTCAACGAGTGCTTCAACGTCGAAATATCTGCAACGGGAAGGAAATGACGGCTATTTTTCGCCAAAATCGACGAAATCTTCGCGATTTGCGAGATATTTTGATTGTATCGACGCTTAAATGGTTGCGCATTGCATTAGCACTGCGAAATGGAGTTCAACGAGTGCTTAAACGTCGAAATATCCCCAACGGGAAGGAAATGACGGCTTTTTTTCGTCAAAATCGTCGAAATCCTCGAGATTTGCGAGATATTTTGATTGTTTCGACACTTAAATGGTTGTGCATTACATTAGCACTGTGAAATGGAGTTCAACGAGTGCTTAAACGTCGAAATATCTCCAACGGGAAGGAAATGACGGCTATTTTTCGTCAAAATCGACGAAATCTTCGCGATTTGCGAGATATTTTGATTGTTTCGACGCTTAAATGGTTGTGCATTGCATTAGCACTGTGAAATGGAGTTCAACGAGTGCTTAAACGACGAAATATCTCCAACGGGAAGGAAATGGCGGCTATTTTTCGTCAAAATCGACGAAATCTTCGCGATTTGCGAGATATTCTGGTTGTTTCGACGATTAAATGGTTGTGCATTACATTAGCACTGTGAAGTGGAGTTCAGCGAGTGCTTAAACGTCGAAATATCTCCAACGGGATGGAAATGACGACCATTTTTCGTCAAAATCGACGAAATCTTCGCGATTTGCGAGATATTTTGCTTGTTTCGACGCTTATATGGTTGCGCATTGCATTAGCACTGCGAAATGGAGTTCAGCGAGTGCTTAAACGTCGAAATATCCTCAACGGGAAGGAAATGACGGCCATTTTTCGTCAAAATCGACGAAATCCTCGAGATTTGCGAGATATTTTGATTGTTTCGACCCTTAAATGGTTGTGCATTACATTAGCACCGTGAAATGGAGTTCAACGAGTGCTTCAACGTCGAAATATCTCCAACGGGAAGAATATGACGTCTATTTTTCGTCAAAATCGACGAAATCATCGTGATTTGCGAGATATTCTGGTTGTTTCGAAGCTTAAATGGTTGTGCAATGCATTAGCACTGTGAAATGGAGTTCAACGAGTGCTTAAACGACGAAATATCTCCAACGGGAAGGAAATGACGTCTATTTTTCGTCAAAATCGACGAAATCTTGGCGATTTGCGAGATATTTTGCTTGCTTCGACGCTTAAATGGTTGCGCATTGCATTAGCACTGCGAAATGGAGTTCAACGAGTGCTTAAACGTCGAAATATCTCCAACGGGAAGGAAATGACGGCTATTTTTCGTCAAAATCGACGAAATCTTCGCGATTTGCGAGATATTTTTCTTGTTTCGACGCTTAAATGGTTGTGCATTGCATTAGCACCGTGAAATGGAGTTCAACGAGTGCTTCAACGTCGAAATATCTCCAACGGGAAGGAAATGACGGCTATTTTTCGTCAAAATCGACCAAATCTTCGCGATTTGCGAGATATTCTGGTTGTTTCGACGCTTAAATGGCAGTGCATTACATTAGCACTGTGAAATGGAGTTCAACGAGTGCTTAAACGTCGAAATATCTCCCACGGGAAGGAAATGACGGCAATTTTTCGTCAAAATCGACGAAATCTTGGCGATTTGCGAGATATTTTGATTGTTTCGACGCGTAAATGGTTGTGCATTGCATTAGCACTGTGAAATGGAGTCCAACGAGCGCTTAAACGTCGAAATATCTCCAACGGGAAGGAAATGACGGCTATTTTTCGCCAAAATCGACGAAATCTTCGCGATTTGCGAGATATTTTGATTGTTTCGACGCTTAACTGGTTGTGCATTGCATTAGCACTGTGAAGTGGAGTACAACGAGTGCTTAAACGTCGAAATATCTCCAACAGGAAGGAAATGACGGCTATTTTTCGTCAAAATGGACGAAATCTTCGCGATTTGCGAGATATTTTGATTGTTTCGACCCTTAAATGGTTGTGCATTACATTAGCACTGTAAAATGGAGTTCAACGAGTGCTTAAACGTCGAAATGTCTCCAACGGGAAGGAAATGACGGCTGTTTTTCGTCAAAGTCGACGTAATCTTCGCGATTTGCGAGATATTTTTCCTGTTTCGACGCTTAACTGGTTGTGCATTGAATTAGCACTGTGAAGTGGAGTTCAACGAGTGCTTAAACGTCGAAGTATCCCCAACGGGAAGGAAATGACGGCTATTTTTCGTCAAAATCGTCGAAATCCTCGAGATTTGCGAGATATTTTGATTGTTTCGACCCTTAAATGGTTGTGCATTACATTAGCACTGTGAAATGGAGTTCAACGAGTGCTTAAACGTCGAAATGTCTCCAACGGGAAGGAAATGACGGCTGTTTTTCGTCAAAATCGACGTAATCTTCGCGATTTGCGAGATATTTTTCCTGTTTCGACGCTTAAATGGTTGTGCATTGCATTAGCACCGTGAAATGGAGTTCAACGAGTGCTTCAACGTCGAAATATCTACAACGGGAAGGAAATGACGGCTATTTTTCGCCAAAATCGACGAAATCTTCGCGATTTGCGAGATATTTTGATTGTATCGACGCTTAAATGGTTGCGCATTGCATTAGCACTGCGAAATGGAGTTCAACGAGTGCTTAAACGTCGAAATATCCCCAACGGGAAGGAAATGACGGCTTTTTTTCGTCAAAATCGTCGAAATCCTCGAGATTTGCGAGATATTTTGATTGTTTCGACACTTAAATGGTTGTGCATTACATTAGCACTGTGAAATGGAGTTCAACGAGTGCTTAAACGTCGAAATATCTCCAACGGGAAGGAAATGACGGCTATTTTTCGTCAAAATCGACGAAATCTTCGCGATTAGCGAGATATTTTGATTGTTTCGACGCTTATATGGTTGTGCATTGCATTAGCACTGCGAAATGGAGTTCAGCGAGTGCTTAAACGTCGAAATATCTCCAACGGGAAGGAAATGACGGCTATTTTTCGTCAAAATCGACGAAATCTTAGCGATTTGCGAGATATTTTGATTGTTTCGACGCTTAAATGGTTGTGCATTGCATTAGCACTGTGAAATGGAGTTCAACGAGTGCTTAAACGACGAAATATCTCCAACGGGAAGGAAATGGCGGCTATTTTTCGTCAAAATCGACGAAATCTTCGCGATTTGCGAGATATTTTTCCTGTCTCGACGCTTAAATGGTTGTGCATTGCATTAGCACCGTGAAGTGGAGTTCAACGAGTGCTTCAACGTCGAAATATCTCCAACGGGAAGGAAATGACGGCTATTTTTCGTCAAAATCGACGAAATCTTCGCGATTTGCGAAATATTTTGATTGTTTCGACGCTTAAATGGTTGTGCATTGCATTAGCACTGTGAAATGGAGTTCAACGAGTGCTTAAACGACGAAATATCTCCAACGGGAAGGAAATGGCGGCTATTTTTCGTCAAAATCGACGAAATCTTCGCGATTTGCGAGATATTCTGGTTGTTTCGACGATTAAATGGTTGTGCATTGCATTAGCACTGTGAAGTGGAGTTCAGCGAGTGCTTAAACGTCGAAATATCTCCAACGGGATGGAAATGACGGCCATTTTTCGTCAAAATCGACGAAATCTTCGCGATTTGCGAGATATTTTGCTTGTTTCGACGCTTATATGGTTGCGCATTGCATTAGCACTGCGAAATGGAGTTCAGCGAGTGCTTAAACGTCGAAATATCTCCAACGGGAAGGAAATGACGGCTATTTTTCGTCAAAATAGACGAAATCTTCGCGATTTGCGAGATATTTTGATTGTTTCGACGCTTAAATGGTTGCGCATTGCATTAGCACTGCGAAATGGAGTTCAACGAGTGCTTCAACGTCGAAATATCTCAAACGGGAAGGAAATGACGGCCATTTTTCGTCAAAATCGACGAAATCCTCGAGATTTGCGAGATATTTTGATTGTTTCGACCCTTAAATGGTTGTGCATTACATTAGCACCGTGAAATGGAGTTCAACGAGTGCTTCAACGTCGAAATATCTCCAACGGGAAGAAAATGACGTCTATTTTTCGTCAAAATCGACGAAATCATCGCGATTTGCGAGATATTTTGGTTGTTTCGACGCTTAAATGGTTGTGCATTGCATTAGCACTGTGAAATGGAGTTCAACGAGTGCTTAAACGACGAAATATCTCCAACGGGAAGGAAATGACGTCTATTTTTCGTCAAAATCGACGAAATCTTGGCGATTTGCGAGATATTTTGCTTGCTTCGACGCTTAAATGGTTGCGCATTGCATTAGCACTGTGAAATGGAGTTCAACGAGTGCTTAAACGACGAAATATCTCCAACGGGAAGGAAATGGCGGCTATTTTTCGTCAAAATCGACGAAATCTTCGCGATTTGCGAGATATTCTGGTTGTTTCGACGATTAAATGGTTGTGCATTGCATTAGCACCGTGAAATGGAGTTCAACGAGTGCTTCAACGTCGAAATATCTCCAACGGGAAGAAAATGACGTCTATTTTTCGTCAAAATCGACGAAATCATCGCGATTTGCGAGATATTTTGGTTGTTTCGACGCTTAAATGGTTGTGCATTGCATTAGCACTGTGAAATGGAGTTCAACGAGTGCTTAAACGACGAAATATCTCCAACGGGAAGGAAATGACGTCTATTTTTCGTCAAAATCGACGAAATCTTGGCGATTTGCGAGATATTTTGCTTGCTTCGACGCTTAAATGGTTGCGCATTGCATTAGCACTGCGAAATGGAGTTCAACGAGTGCTTAAACGTCGAAATATCTCCAACGGGAAGGAAATGACGGCTATTTTTCGTCAAAATCGACGAAATCTTCGCGATTTCCGAGATATTTTGATTGTTTCGACGCTTAAATGGTTGTGCATTGCATTAGCACTGTGAAATGGAGTTCAACGAGTGCTTAAACGACGAAATATCTCCAACGGGAAGGAAATGGCGGCTATTTTTCGTCAAAATCGACGAAATCTTCGCGATATGCGAGATATTCTGGTTGTTTCGACGATTAAATGGTTGTGCATTGCATTAGCACTGTGAAGTGGAGTTCAGCGAGTGCTTAAACGTCGAAATATCTCCAACGGGATGGAAATGACGGCCATTTTTCGTCAAAATCGACGAAATCTTCGCGATTTGCGAGATATTTTGCTTGTTTCGACGCTTATATGGTTGCCCATTGCATTAGCACTGCGAAATGGAGTTCAGCGAGTGCTTAAACTTCGAAATATCTCCAACGGGAAGGAAATGACGGCTATTTTTCGTCAAAATCGACGAAATCTTCGCGATTTGCGAGATATTTTGATTGTTTCGACGCTTAAATGGTTGCGCATTGCATTAGCACTGCGAAATGGAGTTCAACGAGTGCTTCAACGTCGAAATATCTCCAACGGGAGGGAAATGACGGCCATTTTTCGTCAAAATCGACGAAATCCTCGAGATTTGCGAGATATTTTGATTGTTTCGACCCTTAAATGGTTGTGCATTACATTAGCACCGTGAAATGGAGTTCAACGAGTGCTTCAACGTCGAAATATCTCCAACGGGAAGAAAATGACGTCCATTTTTCGTCAAAATCAACGAAATCATCGCGATTTGCGAGATATTCTGGTTGTTTCGACGCTTAAATGGTTGTGCATTGCATTAGCACTGTGAAGTGGAGTTCAGCGAGTGCTTAAACGTCGAAATATCTCCAACGGGATGGAAATGACGGCCATTTTTCGTCAAAATCGACGAAATCTTCGCGATTTGCGAGATATTTTGCTTGTTTCGACGCTTATATGGTTGCGCATTGCATTAGCACTGCGAAATGGAGTTCAGCGAGTGCTTAAACTTCGAAATATCTCCAACGGGAAGGAAATGACGGCTATTTTTCGTCAAAATCGACGAAATCTTCGCGATTTGCGAGATATTCTGGTTGTTTCGACGCTTAAATGGTTGTGCATTGCATTAGCACTGTGAAATGGAGTTCAACGAGTGCTTAAACGACGAAATATCTCCAACGGGAAGGAAATGACGTCTATTTTTCGTCAAAATCGACGAAATCTTGGCGATTTGCGAGATATTTTGCTTGCTTCGACGCTTAAATGGTTGCGCATTGCATTAGCACTGCGAAATGGAGTTCAACGAGTGCTTAAACGTCGAAATATCTCCAACGGGAAGGAAATGACGGCTATTTTTCGTCAAAATCGACGAAATCTTCGCGATTTGCGAGATATTTTTCTTGTTTCGACGCTTAAATGGTTGTGCATTGCATTAGCACCGTGAAATGGAGTTCAACGAGTGCTTCAACGTCGAAATATCTCCAACGGGAAGGAAATGACGGCTATTTTTCGTCAAAATCGACAAAATCTTCGCGATTTGCGAGATATTCTGGTTGTTTCGACGCTTAAATGGTAGTGCATTACATTAGCACTGTAAAATGGAGTTCAACGAGTGCTTAAACGTCGAAATATCTCCAACGGGAAGGAAATGACGGCTATTTTTCGTCAAAATCGACGAAATCTTGGCGATTTGCGAGATATTTTGATTGTTTCGACGCGTAAATGGTTGTGCATTGCATTAGCACTGTGAAATGGAGTCCAACGAGCGCTTAAATGTAGAAATATCTCCAACGGGAAGGAAATGACGGCTATTTTTCGCCAAAATCGACGAAATCTTCGCGATTTGCGAGATATTTTGGTTGTTTCGACGCTTAACTGGTTGTGCATTGCATTAGCACTGTGAAGTGGAGTACAACGAGTGCTTAAACGTCGAAATATCTCCAACAGGAAGGAAATGACGGCTATTTTTCGTCAAAATGGACGAAATCTTCGCGATTTGCGAGATATTTTGATTGTTTCGACCCTTAAATGGTTGTGCATTACATTAGCACTGTAAAATGGAGTTCAACGAGTGCTTAAACGTCGAAATGTCTCCAACGGGAAGGAAATGACGGCTGTTTTTCGTCAAAGTCGACGTAATCTTCGCGATTTGCGAGATATTTTTCCTGTTTCGACGCTTAACTGGTTGTGCATTGAATTGGCACTGTGAAGTGGAGTTCAACGAGTGCTTAAACGTCGAAATATCCCCAACGGGAAGGAAATGACGGCTATTTTTCGTCAAAATCGTCGAAATCCTCGAGATTTGCGAGATATTTTGATTGTTTCGACCCTTAAATGGTTGTGCACTACATTAGCACTGTGAAATGGAGTTCAACGAGTGCTTAAACGTCGAAATGTCTCAACGGGAAGGAAATGACGGCTGTTTTTCGTCAAAATCGACGTAATCTTCGCGATTTGCGAGATATTTTTCCTGTTTCGACGCTTAAATGGTTGTGCATTGCATTAGCACCGTGAAATGGAGTTCAACGAGTGCTTCAACGTCGAAATATCTGCAACGGGAAGGAAATGAGTTCTATTTTTCGCCAAAATCGACGAAATCTTCGCGATTTGCGAGATATTTTGATTGTTTCGACGCTTAACTGGTTGTGCATTGCATTAGCACAGTGAAGTGGAGTACAACGAGTGCTTAAACGTCGAAATATCTCCAACAGGAAGGAAATGACGGCTATTTTTCGTCAAAATCGACGAAATCTTCGCGATTTGCGAGATATTTTGATTGTATCGACGCTTAAATGGTTGCGCATTGCATTAGCACTGCGAAATGGAGTTCAACGAGTGCTTAAACGTCGAAATATCCCCAACGGGAAGGAAATGACGGCTTTTTTCGTCAAAACCGTCGAAATCCTCGAGATTTGCGAGATATTTTGATTGTTTCGACCCTTAAATGGTTGTGCATTACATTAGCACTGTGAAATGGAGTTCAACGAGTGCTTAAACGTCGAAATATCTGCAACGGGAAGGAAATGAGGGCTATTTTTCGCCAAAATCGACGAAATCTTCGCGATTTGCGAGATATTTTGATTGTTTCGACGCTTAACTGGTTGTGCATTGCATTAGCACAGTGAAGTGGAGTACAACGAGTGCTTAAACGTCGAAATATCTCCAACAGGACGGAAATGACGGCTATTTTTCGTCAAAATCGACGAAATCTTCGCGATTTGCGAGATATTTTGATTGTATCGACGCTTAAATGGTTGCGCATTGCATTAGCACTGCGAAATGGAGTTCAACGAGTGCTTAAACGTCGAAATATCCCCAACGGGAAGGAAATGACGGCTTTTTTTCGTCAAAATCGTCGAAATCCTCGAGATTTGCGAGATATTTTGATTGTTTCGACCCTTAAATGGTTGTGCATTACATTAGCACTGTGAAATGGAGTTCAACGAGTGCTTAAACGTCGAAATATCTCCAACGGGAAGGAAATGACGGCTATTTTTCGTCAAAATCGACGAAATCTTCGCGATTAGCGAGATATTTTGATTGTTTCGACGCTTATATGGTTGTGCATTGCATTAGCACTGTGAAATGGAGTTCAACGTGCGCTTAAACGTCGAAATATCTCCAACGGGAAGGAAATGACGGCTATTTTTCGTCAAAATCGACGAAATCCTCGTGATTTGCGAGATATTTTGATTGTTTCGACGCTTAAATGGTTGTGCATTGCATTAGCACTGTGAAATGGAGTTCAGCGAGTGCTTAAACGTAGAAATATCTCCAGCGGGAAGGAAATGACGGCCATTTTTCGTCAAAATCGACGAAATCTTCGCGATTTGCGAGATATTTTGCTTGTTTCGACGCTTATATGGTTGCGCATTGCATTAGCACTGCGAAATGGAGTTCAGCGAGTGCTTAAACGTCGAAATATCTCCAACGGGAAGGAAATGACGGCTATTTTTCGTCAAAATCGACGAAATCTTAGCGATTTGCGAGATATTTTGATTGTTTCGACGCTTAAATGGTTGTGCATTGCATTAGCACTGTGAAATGGAGTTCAACGAGTGCTTAAACGACGAAATATCTCCAACGGGAAGGAAATGGCGGCTATTTCTCGTCAAAATCGACGAAATCTTCGCGATTTGCGAGATATTTTTCCTGTCTCGACGCTTAAATGGTTGTGCATTGCATTAGCGCCGTGAAGTGGAGTTCAACGAGTGCTTCAACGTCGAAATATCTCCAACGGGAAGGAAATGACGGCTATTTTTCGTCAAAATCGACGAAATCTTCGCGATTTGCGAGATATTTTGATTGTTTCGACGCTTAAATGGTTGTGCATTGCATTAGCACTGTGAAATGGAGTTCAACGAGTGCTTAAACGACGAAATATCTCCAACGGGAAGGAAATGGCGGCTATTTTTCGTCAAAATCGACGAAATCTTCGCGATTTGCGAGATATTCTGGTTGTTTCGACGATTAAATGGTTGTGCATTGCATTAGCACTGTGAAATGGAGTTCAACGAGTGCTTAAACGACGAAATATCTCCAACGGGAAGGAAATGACGGCTATTTTTCGTCAAAATCGACGAAATCTTCGCGATTTGCGAGATATTTTGATTGTTTCGACGCTTAAATGGTTGCGCATTGCATTAGCACTGCGAAATGGAGTTCAACGAGTGCTTCAACGTCGAAATATCTCCAACGGGAAGGAAATGACGGCAATTTTTCGTCAAAATCGACGAAATCCTCGAGATTTGCGAGATATTTTGATTGTTTCGACCCTTAAATGGTTGTGCATTACATTAGCACCGTGAAATGGAGTTCAACGAGTGCTTCAACGTCGAAATATCTCCAACGGGTAGAAAATGACGTCCATTTTTCGTCAAAATCAACGAAATCATCGCGATTTGCGAGATATTCTGGTTGTTTCGACGCTTAAATGGTTGTGCATTGCATTAGCACTGTGAAATGGAGTTCAACGAGTGCTTAAACGACGAAATATCTCCAACGGGAAGGAGATGACGTCTATTTTTCGTCAAAATCGACGAAATCTTGGCGATTTGCGAGATATTTTGCTTGCTTCGACGCTTAAATGGTTGCGCATTGCATTAGCACTGCGAAATGGAGTTCAACGAGTGCTTAAACGTCGAAATATCTCCAACGGGAAGGAAATGACGGCTATTTTTCGTCAAAATCGACGAAATCTTCGCGATTTGCGAGATATTTTTCTTGTTTCGACGCTTAAATGGTTGTGCATTGCATTAGCACCGTGAAATGGAGTTCAACGAGTGCTTCAACGTCGAAATATCTCCAACGGGAAGGAAATGACGGCTATTTTTCGTCAAAATCGACAAAATCTTCGCGATTTGCGAGATATTCTGGTTGTTTCGACGCTTAAATGGTAGTGCATTACATTAGCACTGTGAAATGGAGTTCAACGAGTGCTTAAACGTCGAAATATCTCCAACGGGAAGGAAATGACGGCTATTTTTCGTCAAAATCGACGAAATCTTGGCGATTTGCGAGATATTTTGATTGTTTCGACGCGTAAATGGTTGTGCATTGCATTAGCACTGTGAAATGGAGTCCAACGAGCGCTTAAATGTAGAAATATCTCCAACGGGAAGGAAATGACGGCTATTTTTCGCCAAAATCGACGAAATCTTCGCGATTTGCGAGATATTTTGGTTGTTTCGACGCTTAACTGGTTGTGCATTGCATTAGCACTGTGAAGTGGAGTACAACGAGTGCTTAAACGTCGAAATATCTCCAACAGGAAGGAAATGACGGCTATTTTTCGTCAAAATGGACGAAATCTTCGCGATTTGCGAGATATTTTGATTGTTTCGACCCTTAAATGGTTGTGCATTACATTAGCACTGTAAAGTGGAGTTCAACGAGTGCTTAAACGTCGAAATGTCTCCAACGGGAAGGAAATGACGGCTGTTTTTCGTCAAAGTCGACGTAATCTTCGCGATTTGCGAGATATTTTTCCTGTTTCGACGCTTAACTGGTTGTGCATTGAATTGGCACTGTGAAGTGGAGTTCAACGAGTGCTTAAACGTCGAAATATCCCCAACGGGAAGGAAATGACGGCTATTTTTCGTCAAAATCGTCGAAATCCTCGAGATTTGCGAGATATTTTGATTGTTTCGACCCTTAAATGGTTGTGCATTACATTAGCACTGTGAAATGGAGTTCAACGAGTGCTTAAACGTCGAAATGTCTCAACGGGAAGGAAATGACGGCTGTTTTTCGTCAAAATCGACGTAATCTTCGCGATTTGCGAGATATTTTTCCTGTTTCGACGCTTAAATGGTTGTGCATTGCATTAGCACCGTGAAATGGAGTTCAACGAGTGCTTCAACGTCGAAATATCTGCAACGGGAAGGAAATGAGGGCTATTTTTCGCCAAAATCGACGAAATCTTCGCGATTTGCGAGATATTTTGATTGTTTCGACGCTTAACTGGTTGTGCATTGCATTAGCACAGTGAAGTGGAGTACAACGAGTGCTTAAACGTCGAAATATCTCCAACAGGAAGGAAATGACGGCTATTTTTCGTCAAAATCGACGAAATCTTCGCGATTTGCGAGATATTTTGATTGTATCGACGCTTAAATGGTTGCGCATTGCATTAGCACTGCGAAATGGAGTTCAACGAGTGCTTAAACGTCGAAATATCCCCAACGGGAAGGAAATGACGGCTTTTTTTCGTCAAAATCGTCGAAATCCTCGAGATTTGCGAGATATTTTGATTGTTTCGACCCTTAAATGGTTGTGCATTACATTAGCACTGTGAAATGGAGTTCAACGAGTGCTTAAACGTCGAAATATCTCCAACGGGAAGGAAATGACGGCTATTTTTCGTCAAAATCGACGAAATCTTCGCGATTAGCGAGATATTTTGATTGTTTCGACGCTTATATGGTTGTGCATTGCATTAGCACTGTGAAATGGAGTTCAACGAGCGCTTAAACGTCGAAATATCTCCAACGGGAAGGAAATGACGGCTATTTTTCGTCAAAATCGACGAAATCCTCGTGATTTGCGAGATATTTTGATTGTTTCGACGCTTAAATGGTTGTGCATTGCATTAGCACTGTGAAATGGAGTTCAGCGAGTGCTTAAACGTAGAAATATCTCCAGCGGGAAGGAAATGACGGCCATTTTTCGTCAAAATCGACGAAATCTTCGCGATTTGCGAGATATTTTGCTTGTTTCGACGCTTATATGGTTGCGCATTGCATTAGCACTGCGAAATGGAGTTCAGCGAGTGCTTAAACGTCGAAATATCTCCAACGGGAAGGAAATGACGGCTATTTTTCGTCAAAATCGACGAAATCTTAGCGATTTGCGAGATATTTTGATTGTTTCGACGCTTAAATGGTTGTGCATTGCATTAGCACTGTGAAATGGAGTTCAACGAGTGCTTAAACGACGAAATATCTCCAACGGGAAGGAAATGGCGGCTATTTTTCGTCAAAATCGACGAAATCTTCGCGATTTGCGAGATATTTTTCCTGTCTCGACGCTTAAATGGTAGTGCATTGCATTAGCGCCGTGAAGTGGAGTTCAACGAGTGCTTCAACGTCGAAATATCTCAAACGGGAAGGAAATGACGGCCATTTTTCGTCAAAATCGACGAAATCCTCGAGATTTGCGAGATATTTTGATTGTTTCGACCCTTAAATGGTTGTGCATTACATTAGCACCGTGAAATGGAGTTCAACGAGTGCTTAAACGACGAAATATCTCCAACGGGAAGGAAATGACGTCTATTTTTCGTCAAAATCGACGAAATCTTGGCGATTTGCGAGATATTTTGCTTGCTTCGACGCTTAAATGGTTGCGCATTGCATTAGCACTGCGAAATGGAGTTCAACGAGTGCTTAAACGTCGAAATATCTCCAACGGGAAGGAAATGACGGCTATTTTTCGTCAAAATCGACGAAATCTTCGCGATTTGCGAGATATTTTTCTTGTTTCGACGCTTAAATGGTTGTGCATTGCATTAGCACCGTGAAATGGAGTTCAACGAGTGCTTCAACGTCGAAATATCTCCAACGGGAAGGAAATGACGGCTATTTTTCGTCAAAATCGACAAAATCTTCGCGATTTGCGAGATATTCTGGTTGTTTCGACGCTTAAATGGTAGTGCATTACATTAGCACTGTGAAATGGAGTTCAACGAGTGCTTAAACGTCGAAATATCTCCAACGGGAAGGAAATGACGGCTATTTTTCGTCAAAATCGACGAAATCTTGGCGATTTGCGAGATATTTTGATTGTTTCGACGCGTAAATGGTTGTGCATTGCATTAGCACTGTGAAATGGAGTCCAACGAGCGCTTAAATGTAGAAATATCTCCAACGGGAAGGAAATGACGGCTATTTTTCGCCAAAATCGACGAAATCTTCGCGATTTGCGAGATATTTTGGTTGTTTCGACGCTTAACTGGTTGTGCATTGCATTAGCACTGTGAAGTGGAGTACAACGAGTGCTTAAACGTCGAAATATCTCCAACAGGAAGGAAATGACGGCTATTTTTCGTCAAAATGGACGAAATCTTCGCGATTTGCGAGATATTTTGATTGTTTCGACCCTTAAATGGTTGTGCATTACATTAGCACTGTAAAGTGGAGTTCAACGAGTGCTTAAACGTCGAAATGTCTCCAACGGGAAGGAAATGACGGCTGTTTTTCGTCAAAGTCGACGTAATGTTCGCGATTTGCGAGATATTTTTCCTGTTTCGACGCTTAACTGGTTGTGCATTGAATTGGCACTGTGAAGTGGAGTTCAACGAGTGCTTAAACGTCGAAATATCCCCAACGGGAAGGAAATGACGGCTATTTTTCGTCAAAATCGTCGAAATCCTCGAGATTTGCGAGATATTTTGATTGTTTCGACCCTTAAATGGTTGTGCATTACATTAGCACTGTGAAATGGAGTTCAACGAGTGCTTAAACGTCGAAATGTCTCAACGGGAAGGAAATGACGGCTGTTTTTCGTCAAAATCGACGTAATCTTCGCGATTTGCGAGATATTTTTCCTGTTTCGACGCTTAAATGGTTGTGCATTGCATAGCACCGTGAAATGGAGTTCAACGAGTGCTTCAACGTCGAAATATCTGCAACGGGAAGGAAATGAGGGCTATTTTTCGCCAAAATCGACGAAATCTTCGCGATTTGCGAGATATTTTGATTGTTTCGACGCTTAACTGGTTGTGCATTGCATTAGCACAGTGAAGTGGAGTACAACGAGTGCTTAAACGTCGAAATATCTCCAACAGGAAGGAAATGACGGCTATTTTTCGTCAAAATCGACGAAATCTTCGCGATTTGCGAGATATTTTGATTGTATCGACGCTTAAATGGTTGCGCATTGCATTAGCACTGCGAAATGGAGTTCAACGAGTGCTTAAACGTCGAAATATCCCCAACGGGAAGGAAATGACGGCTTTTTTTCGTCAAAATCGTCGAAATCCTCGAGATTTGCGAGATATTTTGATTGTTTCGACCCTTAAATGGTTGTGCATTACATTAGCACTGTAAAGTGGAGTTCAACGAGTGCTTAAACGTCGAAATGTCTCCAACGGGAAGGAAATGACGGCTGTTTTTCGTCAAAGTCGACGTAATGTTCGCGATTTGCGAGATATTTTTCCTGTTTCGGCGCTTAACTGGTTGTGCATTGAATTGGCACTGTGAAGTGGAGTTCAACGAGTGCTTAAACGTCGAAATATCCCCAACGGGAAGGAAATGACGGCTATTTTTCGTCAAAATCGTCGAAATCCTCGAGATTTGCGAGATATTTTGATTGTTTCGACCCTTAAATGGTTGTGCATTACATTAGCACTGTGAAATGGAGTTCAACGAGTGCTTAAACGTCGAAATGTCTCAACGGGAAGGAAATGACGGCTGTTTTTCGTCAAAATCGACGTAATCTTCGCGATTTGCGAGATATTTTTCCTGTTTCGACGCTTAAATGGTTGTGCATTGCATAGCACCGTGAAATGGAGTTCAACGAGTGCTTCAACGTCGAAATATCTGCAACGGGAAGGAAATGAGGGCTATTTTTCGCCAAAATCGACGAAATCTTCGCGATTTGCGAGATATTTTGATTGTTTCGACGCTTAACTGGTTGTGCATTGCATTAGCACAGTGAAGTGGAGTACAACGAGTGCTTAAACGTCGAAATATCTCCAACAGGAAGGAAATGACGGCTATTTTTCGTCAAAATCGACGAAATCTTCGCGATTTGCGAGATATTTTGATTGTATCGACGCTTAAATGGTTGCGCATTGCATTAGCACTGCGAAATGGAGTTCAACGAGTGCTTAAACGTCGAAATATCCCCAACGGGAAGGAAATGACGGCTTTTTTTCGTCAAAATCGTCGAAATCCTCGAGATTTGCGAGATATTTTGATTGTTTCGACCCTTAAATGGTTGTGCATTACATTAGCACTGTGAAATGGAGTTCAACGAGTGCTTAAACGTCGAAATATCTCCAACGGGAAGGAAATGACGGCTATTTTTCGTCAAAATCGACGAAATCTTCGCGATTAGCGAGATATTTTGATTGTTTCGACGCTTATATGGTTGTGCATTGCATTAGCACTGTGAAATGGAGTTCAACGAGCGCTTAAACGTCGAAATATCTCCAACGGGAAGGAAATGACGGCTATTTTTCGTCAAAATCGACGAAATCCTCGTGATTTGCGAGATATTTTGATTGTTTCGACGCTTAAATGGTTGTGCATTGCATTAGCACTGTGAAATGGAGTTCAGCGAGTGCTTAAACGTAGAAATATCTCCAGCGGGAAGGAAATGACGGCCATTTTTCGTCAAAATCGACGAAATCTTCGCGATTTGCGAGATATTTTGCTTGTTTCGACGCTTATATGGTTGCGCATTGCATTAGCACTGCGAAATGGAGTTCAGCGAGTGCTTAAACGTCGAAATATCTCCAACGGGAAGGAAATGACGGCTATTTTTCGTCAAAATCTACGAAATCTTAGCGATTTGCGAGATATTTTGATTGTTTCGACGCTTAAATGGTTGTGCATTGCATTAGCGCCGTGAAGTGGAGTTCAACGAGTGCTTCAACGTCGAAATATCTCAAACGGGAAGGAAATGACGGCCATTTTTCGTCAAAATCGACGAAATCTTCGCGATTTGCGAGATATTTTTCTTGTTTCGACCCTTAAATGGTTGTGCATTACATTAGCACTGTGAAATGGAGTTCAACGAGTGCTTAAACGTCGAAATATCTCCAACGGGAAGGAAATGACGGCTATTTTTCGTCAAAATCGACGAAATCTTCGCGATTTGCGAGATATTCTGGTTGTTTCGACGATTAAATGGTTGTGCATTGCATTAGCACTGTGAAGTGGAGTTCAGCGAGTGCTTAAACGTCGAAATATCTCCAACGGGATGGAAATGACGGCCATTTTTCGTCAAAATCGACGAAATCTTCGCGATTTGCGAGATATTTTGCTTGTTTCGACGCTTATATGGTTGCGCATTGCATTAGCACTGCGAAATGGAGTTCAGCGAGTGCTTAAACGTCGAAATATCTCCAACGGGAAGGAAATGACGGCTATTTTTCGTCAAAATCGACGAAATCTTAGCGATTTGCGAGATATTTTGATTGTTTCGACGCTTAAATGGTTGTGCATTGCATTAGCACTGTGAAATGGAGTTCAACGAGTGCTTAAACGACGAAATATCTCCAACGGGAAGGAAATGGCGGCTATTTTTCGTCAAAATCGACGAAATCTTCGCGATTTGCGAGATATTTTTCCTGTCTCGACGCTTAAATGGTTGTGCATTGCATTAGCGCCGTGAAGTGGAGTTCAACGAGTGCTTCAACGTCGAAATATCTCCAACGGGAAGGAAATGACGGCTATTTTTCGTCAAAATCGACGAAATCTTCGCGATTTGCGAGATATTTTGATTGTTTCGACGCTTAAATGGTTGTGCATTGCATTAGCACTGTGAAACGGAGTTCAACGAGTGCTTAAACGACGAAATATCTCCAACGGGAAGGAAATGGCGGCTATTTTTCGTCAAAATCGACGAAGTCTTCGCGATTTGCGAGATATTCTGGTTGTTTCGACGATTAAATGGTTGTGCATTGCATTAGCACTGTGAAGTGGAGTTCAGCGAGTGCTTAAACGTCGAAATATCTCCAACGGGATGGAAATGACGGCCATTTTTCGTCAAAATCGACGAAATCTTCGCGATTTGCGAGATATTTTGCTTGTTTCGACGCTTATATGGTTGCGCATTGCATTAGCACTGCGAAATGGAGTTCAGCGAGTACTTAAACGTCGAAATATCTCCAACGGGAAGGAAATGACGGCTATTTTTCGTCAAAATCGACGAAATCTTCGCAATTTGCGAGATATTTTGATTGTTTCGACGCTTAAATGGTTGCGCATTGCATTAGCACTGCGAAATGGAGTTCAGCGAGTGCTTAAACGTCGAAATATCTCCAACGGGAAGGAAATGACGGCTATTTTTCGTCAAAATCGACGAAATCTTAGCGATTTGCGAGATATTTTGATTGTTTCGACGCTTAAATGTTTGTGCATTGCATTAGCACTGTGAAATGGAGTTCAACGAGTGCTTAAACGACGAAATATCTCCAACGGGAAGGAAATGACGGCTATTTTTCGTCAAAATCGACGAAATCTTCGCGATTTGCGAGATATTTTGATTGTTTCAACGCTTAAATGGTTGCGCATTGCATTAGCACTGCGAAATGGAGTTCAACGAGTGCTTCAACGTCGAAATATCTCCAACGGGAAGGAAATGACGGCTATTTTTCGTCAAAATCGACGAAATCTTCGCGATTTGCGAGATATTTTGATTGTTTCGACGCTTAAATGGTTGCGCATTGCATTAGCACTGCGAAATGGAGTTCAACGAGTGCTTCAACGTCGAAATATCTCCAACGGGAAGGAAATGACGGCCATTTTTCGTCAAAATCGACGAAATCCTCGAGATTTGCGAGATATTTTGATTGTTTCGACCCTTAAATGGTTGTGCATTACATTAGCACCGTGAAATGGAGTTCAACGAGTGCTTCAACGTCGAAATATCTCCAACGGGAAGAAAATGACGTCCATTTTTCGTCAAAATCAACGAAATCATCGCGATTTGCGAGATATTCTGGTTGGTTCGACGCTTAAATGGTTGTGCATTGCATTAGCACTGTGAAATGGAGTTCAACGAGTGCTTAAACGACGAAATATCTCCAACGGGAAGGAAATGACGTCTATTTTTCGTCAAAATCGACGAAATCTTGGCGATTTGCGAGATATTTTGCTTGCTTCGACGCTTAAATGGTTGCGCATTGCATTAGCACTGCGAAATGGAGTTCAACGAGTGCTTAAACGTCGAAATATCTCCAACGGGAAGGAAATGACGGCTATTTTTCGTCAAAATCGACGAAATCTTCGCGATTTGCGAGATATTTTTCTTGTTTCGACGCTTAAATGGTTGTGCATTGCATTAGCACCGTGAAATGGAGTTCAACGAGTGCTTCAACGTCGAAATATCTCCAACGGGAAGGAAATGACGGCTATTTTTCGTCAAAATCGACAAAATCTTCGCGATTTGCGAGATATTCTGGTTGTTTCGACGCTTAAATGGTAGTGCATTACATTAGCACTGTGAAATGGAGTTCAACGAGTGCTTAAACGTCGAAATATCTCCAACGGGAAGGAAATGACGGCTATTTTTCGTCAAAATCGACGAAATCTTGGCGATTTGCGAGATATTTTGATTGTTTCGACGCGTAAATGGTTGTGCATTGCATTAGCACTGTGAAATGGAGTCCAACGAGCGCTTAAATGTAGAAATATCTCCAACGGGAAGGAAATGACGGCTATTTTTCGCCAAAATCGACGAAATCTTCGCGATTTGCGAGATATTTTGATTGTTTCGACGCTTAAATGGTTGTGCATTGCATTAGCACTGTGAAATGGAGTTCAACGAGTGCTTAAACGACGAAATATCTCCAACGGGAAGGAAATGGCGGCTATTTTTCGTCAAAATCGACGAAATCTTCGCGATTTGCGAGATATTTTTCCTGTCTCGACGCTTAAATGGTTGTGCATTGCATTAGCGCCGTGAAGTGGAGTTCAACGAGTGCTTCAACGTCGAAATATCTCAAACGGGAAGGAAATGACGGCCATTTTTCGTCAAAATCGACGAAATCCTCGAGATTTGCGAGATATTTTGATTGTTTCGACCCTTAAATGGTTGTGCATTACATTAGCACCGTGAAATGGAGTTCAACGAGTGCTTCAACGTCGAAATATCTCCAACGGGAAGAAAATGACGTCTATTTTTCGTCAAAATCGACGAAATCATCGCGATTTGCGAGATATTCTGGTTGTTTCGACGCTTAAATGGTTGTGCATTGCATTAGCACTGTGAAATGGAGTTCAACGAGTGCTTAAACGTAGAAATATCTCCAGCGGGAAGGAAATGACGGCCATTTTTCGTCAAAATCGACGAAATCTTCGCGATTTGCGAGATATTTTGCTTGTTTCGACGCTTATATGGTTGCGCATTGCATTAGCACTGCGAAATGGAGTTCAGCGAGTGCTTAAACGTCGAAATATCTCCAACGGGAAGGAAATGACGGCTATTTTTCGTCAAAATCGACGAAATCTTAGCGATTTGCGAGATATTTTGATTGTTTCGACGCTTAAATGGTTGTGCATTGCATTAGCACTGTGAAATGGAGTTCAACGAGTGCTTAAACGACGAAATATCTCCAACGGGAAGGAAATGGCGGCTATTTTTCGTCAAAATCGACGAAATCTTCGCGATTTGCGAGATATTCTGGTTGTTTCGACGATTAAATGGTTGTGCATTGCATTAGCACTGTGAAGTGGAGTTCAGCGAGTGCTTAAACGTCGAAATATCTCCAACGGGATGGAAATGACGACCATTTTTCGTCAAAATCGACGAAATCTTCGCGATTTGCGAGATATTATGGTTGTTTCGACGATTAAATGGTTGTGCATTGCATTAGCACTGTGAAGTGGAGTTCAGCGAGTGCTTAAACGTCGAAATATCTCCAACGGGATGGAAATGACGACCATTTTTCGTCAAAATCGACGAAATCTTCGCGATTTGCGAGATATTTTGCTTGTTTCGACGCTTATATGGTTGCGCATTGCATTAGCACTGCGAAATGGAGTTCAGCGAGTGCTTAAACGTCGAAATATCCCCAAACGGGAAGGAAATGACGGCTATTTTTCGTCAAAATCGACGAAATCTTCGCGATTTGCGAGATATTTTGATTGTTTCGACGCTTAAATGGTTGTGCATTGCATTAGCACTGTGAAATGGAGTTCAACGAGTGCTTAAACGTCGAAATATCTCCAACGGGAAGGAAATGACGGCTATTTTTCGTCAAAATCGACGAAATCTTCGCGATTTGCGGGATATTTTGATTGTTTCGACGCTTAAATGGTTGTGCATTGCATTAGCACTGTGAAATGGAGTTCAACGAGTGCTTAAACGACGAAATATCTCCAACGGAAGGAAATGGCGGCTATTTTTCGTCAAAATCGACGAAATCTTCGCGATTTGCGAGATATTCTGGTTGTTTCGACGATTAAATGGTTGTGCATTGCATTAGCACTGTGAAGTGGAGTTCAGCGAGTGCTTAAACGTCGAAATATCTCCAACGGGATGGAAATGACGGCCATTTTTCGTCAAAATCGACGAAATCTTCGCGATTTGCGAGATATTTTGCTTGTTTCGACGCTTATATGGTTGCGCATTGCATTAGCACTGCGAAATGGAGTTCAGCGAGTGCTTAAACGTCGAAATATCTCCAACGGGAAGGAAATGACGGCTATTTTTCGTCAAAATCGACGAAATCTTAGCGATTTGCGAGATATTTTGATTGTTTCGACGCTTAAATGGTTGTGCATTGCATTAGCACTGTGAAATGGAGTTCAACGAGTGCTTAAACGACGAAATATCTCCAACGGGAAGGAAATGGCGGCTATTTTTCGTCAAAATCGACGAAATCTTCGCGATTTGCGAGATATTTTTCCTGTCTCGACGCTTAAATGGTTGTGCATTGCATTAGCGCCGTGAAGTGGAGTTCAACGAGTGCTTCAACGTCGAAATATCTCCAACGGGAAGGAAATGACGGCTATTTTCGTCAAAATCGACGAAATCTTCGCGATTTGCGAGATATTTTGATTGTTTCGACGCTTAAATGGTTGTGCATTGCATTAGCACTGTGAAATGGAGTTCAACGAGTGCTTAAACGACGAAATATCTCCAACGGGAAGGAAATGGCGGCTATTTTTCGTCAAAATCGACGAAATCTTCGCGATTTGCGAGATATTCTGGTTGTTTCGACGATTAAATGGTTGTGCATTGCATTAGCACTGTGAAGTGGAGTTCAGCGAGTGCTTAAACGTCGAAATATCTCCAACGGGATGGAAATGACGGCCATTTTTCGTCAAAATCGACGAAATCTTCGCGATTTGCGAGATATTTTGCTTGTTTCGACGCTTATATGGTTGCGCATTGCATTAGCACTGCGAAATGGAGTTCAGCGAGTGCTTAAACGTCGAAATATCTCCAACGGGAAGGAAATGACGGCTATTTTTCGTCAAAATCGACGAAATCTTCGCAATTTGCGAGATATTTTGATTGTTTCGACGCTTAAATGGTTGCGCATTGCATTAGCACTGCGAAATGGAGTTCAGCGAGTGCTTAAACGTCGAAATATCTCCAACGGGAAGGAAATGACGGCTATTTTTCGTCAAAATCGACGAAATCTTAGCGATTTGCGAGATATTTTGATTGTTTCGACGCTTAAATGGTTGTGCATTGCATTAGCACTGTGAAATGGAGTTCAACGAGTGCTTAAACGACGAAATATCTCCAACGGGAAGGAAATGACGGCTATTTTTCGTCAAAATCGACGAAATCTTCGCGATTTGCGAGATATTTTGATTGTTTCGACGCTTAAATGGTTGCGCATTGCATTAGCACTGCGAAATGGAGTTCAACGAGTGCTTCAACGTCGAAATATCTCCAACGGGAAGGAAATGACGGCTATTTTTCGTCAAAATCGACGAAATCTTCGCGATTTGCGAGATATTTTGATTGTTTCGACGCTTAAATGGTTGCGCATTGCATTAGCACTGCGAAATGGAGTTCAACGAGTGCTTCAACGTCGAAATATCTCCAACGGGAAGGAAATGACGGCCATTTTTCGTCAAAATCGACGAAATCCTCGAGATTTGCGAGATATTTTGATTGTTTCGACCCTTAAATGGTTGTGCATTACATTAGCACCGTGAAATGGAGTTCAACGAGTGCTTCAACGTCGAAATATCTCCAACGGGAAGAAAATGACGTCCATTTTTCGTCAAAATCAACGAAATCATCGCGATTTGCGAGATATTCTGGTTGTTTCGACGCTTAAATGGTTGTGCATTGCATTAGCACTGTGAAATGGAGTTCAACGAGTGCTTAAACGACGAAATATCTCCAACGGGAAGGAAATGACGTCTATTTTTCGTCAAAATCGACGAAATCTTGGCGATTTGCGAGATATTTTGCTTGCTTCGACGCTTAAATGGTTGCGCATTGCATTAGCACTGCGAAATGGAGTTCAACGAGTGCTTAAACGTCGAAATATCTCCAACGGGAAGGAAATGACGGCTATTTTTCGTCAAAATCGACGAAATCTTCGCGATTTGCGAGATATTTTTCTTGTTTCGACGCTTAAATGGTTGTGCATTGCATTAGCACCGTGAAATGGAGTTCAACGAGTGCTTCAACGTCGAAATATCTCCAACGGGAAGGAAATGACGGCTATTTTCGTCAAAATCGACAAAATCTTCGCGATTTGCGAGATATTCTGGTTGTTTCGACGCTTAAATGGTAGTGCATTACATTAGCACTGTGAAATGGAGTTCAACGAGTGCTTAAACGTCGAAATATCTCCAACGGGAAGGAAATGACGGCTATTTTTCGTCAAAATCGACGAAATCTTGGCGATTTGCGAGATATTTTGATTGTTTCGACGCGTAAATGGTTGTGCATTGCATTAGCACTGTGAAATGGAGTCCAACGAGCGCTTAAATGTAGAAATATCTCCAACGGGAAGGAAATGACGGCTATTTTTCGCCAAAATCGACGAAATCTTCGCGATTTGCGAGATATTTTGGTTGTTTCGACGCTTATATGGTTGTGCATTGCATTAGCACTGTGAAATGGAGTTCAACGAGCGCTTAAACGTCGAAATATCCCCAACGGGAAGGAAATGACGGCTATTTTTCGTCAAAATCGTCGAAATCCTCGAGATTTGCGAGATATTTTGATTGTTTCGACCCTTAAATGGTTGTGCATTACATTAGCACTGTGAAATGGAGTTCAACGAGTGCTTAAACGTCGAAATGTCTCAACGGGAAGGAAATGACGGCTGTTTTTCGTCAAAGTCGACGTAATCTTCGCGATTTGCGAGATATTTTTCCTGTTTCGACGCTTAACTGGTTGTGCATTGAATTGGCACTGTGAAGTGGAGTTCAACGAGTGCTTAAACGTCGAAATATCCCCAACGGGAAGGAAATGACGGCTATTTTTCGTCAAAATCGTCGAAATCCTCGAGATTTGCGAGATATTTTGATTGTTTCGACCCTTAAATGGTTGTGCATTACATTAGCACTGTGAAATGGAGTCCAACGAGCGCTTAAATGTAGAAATATCTCCAACGGGAAGGAAATGACGGCTATTTTTCGTCAAAATCGACGAAATCTTCGCGATTTGCGAGATATTTTTCTTGTTTCGACGCTTAAATGGTTGTGCATTGCATTAGCACCGTGAAATGGAGTTCAACGAGTGCTTCAACGTCGAAATATCTCCAACGGGAAGGAAATGACGGCTATTTTTCGTCAAAATCGACAAAATCTTCGCGATTTGCGAGATATTCTGGTTGTTTCGACGCTTAAATGGTAGTGCATTGCATTAGCACTGTGAAGTGGAGTACAACGAGTGCTTAAACGTCGAAATATCTCCAACAGGAAGGAAATGACGGCTATTTTTCGTCAAAATGGACGAAATCTTCGCGATTTGCGAGATATTTTGATCGTTTCGACGCTTAAATGGTTGTGCATTGCATTAGCACTGTAAAATGGAGTTCAACGAGTGCTTAAACGTCGAAATGTCTCCAACGGGAAGGAAATGACGGCTGTTTTTCGTCAAAGTCGACGTAATCTTCGCGATTTGCGAGATATTTTTCCTGTTTCGACGCTTAACTGGTTGTGCATTGAATTGGCACTGTGAAGTGGAGTTCAACGAGTGCTTAAACGTCGAAATATCCCCAACGGGAAGGAAATGACGGCTATTTTTCGTCAAAATCGTCGAAATCCTCGAGATTTGCGAGATATTTTGATTGTTTCGACCCTTAAATGGTTGTGCATTACATTAGCACTGTGAAATGGAGTTCAACGAGTGCTTAAACGTCGAAATGTCTCAACGGGAAGGAAATGACGGCTGTTTTTCGTCAAAATCGACGTAATCTTCGCGATTTGCGAGATATTTTTCCTGTTTCGACGCTTAAATGGTTGTGCATTGCATTAGCACCGTGAAATGGAGTTCAACGAGTGCTTCAACGTCGAAATATCTGCAACGGGAAGGAAATGAGGGCTATTTTTCGCCAAAATCGACGAAATCTTCGCGATTTGCGAGATATTTTGATTGTTTCGACGCTTAACTGGTTGTGCATTGCATTAGCACAGTGAAGTGGAGTACAACGAGTGCTTAAACGTCGAAATATCTCCAACAGGAAGGAAATGACGGCTATTTTTCGTCAAAATCGACGAAATCTTCGCGATTTGCGAGATATTTTGATTGTATCGACGCTTAAATGGTTGCGCATTGCATTAGCACTGCGAAATGGAGTTCAACGAGTGCTTAAACGTCGAAATATCCCCAACGGGAAGGAAATGACGGCTTTTTTTCGTCAAAATCGTCGACATCCTCGAGATTTGCGAGATATTTTGATTGTTTCGACCCTTAAATGGTTGTGCATTACATTAGCACTGTGAAATGGAGTTCAACGAGTGCTTAAACGTCGAAATATCTCCAACGGGAAGGAAATGGACGGCTATTTTTCGTCAAAATCGACGAAATCTTCGCGATTAGCGAGATATTTTGATTGTTTCAACGCTTATATGGTTGTGCATTGCATTAGCACTGTGAAATGGAGTTCAACGAGCGCTTAAACGTCGAAATATCTCCAACGGGAAGGAAATGAGGGCTATTTTTCGCCAAAATCGACGAAATCTTCGCGATTTGCGAGATATTTTGATTGTTTCGACGCTTAACTGGTTGTGCATTGCATTAGCACAGTGAAGTGGAGTACAACGAGTGCTTAAACGTCGAAATATCTCCAACAGGAAGGAAATGACGGCTATTTTTCGTCAAAATCGACGAAATCTTCGCGATTTGCGAGATATTTTGATTGTATCGACGCTTAAATGGTTGCGCATTGCATTAGCACTGCGAAATGGAGTTCAGCGAGTGCTTAAACGTCGAAATATCTCCAACGGGAAGGAAATGACGGCTATTTTTCGTCAAAATCGACGAAATCTTAGCGATTTGCGAGATATTTTTGATTGTTTCGACGCTTAAATGGTTGTGCATTGCATTAGCACTGTGAAATGGAGTTCAACGAGTGCTTAAACGACGAAATATCTCCAACGGGAAGGAAATGGCGGCTATTTTTCGTCAAAATCGACGAAATCTTCGCGATTTGCGAGATATTCTGGTTGTTTCGACGATTAAATGGTTGTGCATTGCATTAGCACTGTGAAGTGGAGTTCAGCGAGTGCTTAAACGTCGAAATATCTCCAACGGGATGGAAATGACGACCATTTTTCGTCAAAATCGACGAAATCTTCGCGATTTGCGAGATATTTTGCTTGTTTCGACGCTTATATGGTTGCGCATTGCATTAGCACTGCGAAATGGAGTTCAGCGAGTGCTTAAACGTCGAAATATCTCCAAACGGGAAGGAAATGACGGCTATTTTTCGTCAAAATCGACGAAATCTTCGCGATTTGCGAGATATTTTGATTGTTTCGACGCTTAAATGGTTGTGCATTGCATTAGCACTGTGAAATGGAGTTCAACGAGTGCTTAAACGACGAAATATCTCCAACGGGAAGGAAATGACGTCTATTTTTCGTCAAAATCGACGAAATCTTGGCGATTTGCGAGATATTTTGCTTGCTTCGACGCTTAAATGGTTGCGCATTGCATTAGCACTGTGAAATGGAGTTCAACGAGTGCTTAAACGTCGAAATATCTCCAACGGGAAGGAAATGACGGCTATTTTTTCGTCAAAATCGACGAAATCTTGGCGATTTGCGAGATATTTTGATTGTTTCGACGCGTAAATGGTTGTGCATTGCATTAGCACTGTGAAATGGAGTCCAACGAGCGCTTCAGCGTCGAAATATCTCCAACGGGAAGGAAATGACGGCTATTTTTCGCCAAAAATCGACGAAATCTTCGCGATTTGCGAGATATTTTGATTGTTTCGACGCTTAACTGGTTGTGCATTGCATTAGCACTGTGAAGTGGAGTACAACGAGTGCTTAAACGTCGAAATATCTCCAACAGGAAGGAAATGACGGCTATTTTTCGTCAAAATGGACGAAATCTTCGCGATTTGCGAGATATTTTGATTGTTTCGACCCTTAAATGGTTGTGCATTACATTAGCACTGTAAAATGGAGTTCAACGAGTGCTTCAACGTCGAAATATCTGCAACGGGAAGGAAATGACGGCTATTTTTCGCCAAAATCGACGAAATCTTCGCGATTTGCGAGATATTTTGATTGTATCGACGCTTAAATGGTTGCGCATTGCATTAGCACTGCGAAATGGAGTCCAACGAGCGCTTAAATGTAGAAATATCTCCAACGGGAAGGAAATGACGGCTATTTTTCGCCAAAATCGACGAAATCTTCGCGATTTGCGAGATATTTTGGTTGTTTCGACGCTTAACTGGGTTGTGCATTGCATTAGCACTGTGAAGTGGAGTACAACGAGTGCTTAAACGTCGAAATATCTCCAACAGGAAGGAAATGACGGCTATTTTTCGTCAAAATGGACGAAATCTTCGCGATTTGCGAGATATTTTGATTGTTTCGACCCTTAAATGGTTGTGCATTACATTAGCACTGTAAAATGGAGTTCAACGAGTGCTTAAACGTCGAAATGTCTCCAACGGGAAGGAAATGACGGCTGTTTTTCGTCAAAGTCGACGTAATCTTCGCGATTTGCGAGATATTTTCCTGTTTCGACGCTTAACTGGTTGTGCATTGAATTGGCACTGTGAAGTGGAGTTCAACGAGTGCTTAAACGTCGAAATATCCCCAACGGGAAGGAATGACGGCTATTTTTCGTCAAAATCGTCGAATCCTCGAGATTTGCGAGATATTTTGATTGTTTCGACCCTTAAATGGTTGTGCATTACATTAGCACTGTGAAATGGAGTTCAACGAGTGCTTAAACGTCGAAATGTCTCAACGGGAAGGAAATGACGGCCGTTTTTCGTCAAAATCGACGTAATCTTCGCGATTTGCGGGATATTTTTCCTGTTTCGACGCTTAAATGGTTGTGCATTGCATTAGCACCGTGAAATGGAGTTCAACGAGTGCTTCAACGTCGAAATATCTCCAACGGGAAGGAAATGACGGCTATTTTTCGTCAAAATCGACCAAATCTTCGCGATTTGCGAGATATTCTGGTTGTTTCGACGCTTAAATGGTAGTGCATTACATTAGCACTGTGAAATGGAGTTCAACGAGTGCTTAAACGTCGAAATATCTCCAACGGGAAGGAAATGACGGCTATTTTTCGTCAAAATCGACGAAATCTTGGCGATTTGCGAGATATTTTGATTGTTTCGACGCGTAAATGGTTGTGCATTGCATTAGCACTGTGAAATGGAGTCCAACGAGCGCTTCAGCGTCGAAATATCTCCAACAGGAAGGAAATGACGGCTATTTTTCGTCAAAATCGACGAAATCTTCGCGATTTGCGAGATATTT
Source organism: Bombus vancouverensis nearcticus (assembly GCF_051014615.1). Lineage (NCBI taxonomy): Eukaryota > Metazoa > Arthropoda > Insecta > Hymenoptera > Apidae > Bombus > Bombus vancouverensis. The sequence goes on from NW_027468973.1 coordinate 100,786, forward strand.
TGATTGTATCGACGCTTAAATGGTTGCGCATTGCATTAGCACTGCGAAATGGAGTTCAACGAGTGCTTAAACGTCGAAATATCCCCAACGGGAAGGAAATGACGGCTTTTTTTCGTCAAAATCGTCGACATCCTCGAGATTTGCGAGATATTTTGATTGTTTCGACCCTTAAATGGTTGTGCATTACATTAGCACTGTGAAATGGAGTTCAACGAGTGCTTAAACGTCGAAATATCTCCAACAGGAAGGAAATGACGGCTATTTTTCGTCAAAATCGACGAAATCTTCGCGATTTGCGAGATATTTTGATTGTATCGACGCTTAAATGGTTGCGCATTGCATTAGCACTGCGAAATGGAGTTCAACGAGTGCTTAAACGTCGAAATATCCCCAACGGGAAGGAAATGACGGCTTTTTTTCGTCAAAATCGTCGACATCCTCGAGATTTGCGAGATATTTTGATTGTTTCGACCCTTAAATGGTTGTGCATTACATTAGCACTGTGAAATGGAGTTCAACGAGTGCTTAAACGTCGAAATATCTCCAACGGGAAGGAAATGACGGCTATTTTTCGTCAAAATCGACGAAATCTTCGCGATTAGCGAGATATTTTGATTGTTTCAACGCTTATATGGTTGTGCATTGCATTAGCACTGTGAAATGGAGTTCAACGAGCGCTTAAACGTCGAAATATCTCCAACGGGAAGGAAATGAGGGCTATTTTTCGCCAAACGACGAAATCTTCGCGATTTGCGAGATATTTTGATTGTTTCGACGCTTAACTGGTTGTGCATTGCATTAGCACAGTGAAGTGGAGTACAACGAGTGCTTAAACGTCGAAATATCTCCAACAGGAAGGAAATGACGGCTATTTTTCGTCAAAATCGACGAAATCTTCGCGATTTGCGAGATATTTTGATTGTATCGACGCTTAAATGGTTTGCGCATTGCATTAGCACTGCGAAATGGAGTTCAGCGAGTGCTTAAACGTCGAAATATCTCCAACGGGAAGGAAATGACGGCTATTTTCGTCAAAATCGACGAAATCTTAGCGATTTGCGAGATATTTTGATTGTTTCGACGCTTAAATGGTTGTGCATTGCATTAGCACTGTGAAATGGAGTTCAACGAGTGCTTAAACGACGAAATATCTCCAACGGGAAGGAAATGGCGGCTATTTTTCGTCAAAATCGACGAAATCTTCGCGATTTGCGAGATATTCTGGTTGTTTCGACGATTAAATGGTTGTGCATTGCATTAGCACTGTGAAGTGGAGTTCAGCGAGTGCTTAAACGTCGAAATATCTCCAACGGGATGGAAATGACGACCATTTTTCGTCAAAATCGACGAAATCTTCGCGATTTGCGAGATATTTTGCTTGTTTCGACGCTTATATGGTTGCGCATTGCATTAGCACTGCGAAATGGAGTTCAGCGAGTGCTTAAACGTCGAAATATCTCCAAACGGGAAGGAAATGACGGCTATTTTTCGTCAAAATCGACGAAATCTTCGCGATTTGCGAGATATTTTGATTGTTTCGACGCTTAAATGGTTGTGCATTGCATTAGCACTGTGAAATGGAGTTCAACGAGTGCTTAAACGACGAAATATCTCCAACGGGAAGGAAATGACGTCTATTTTTCGTCAAAATCGACGAAATCTTGGCGATTTGCGAGATATTTTGCTTGCTTCGACGCTTAAATGGTTGCGCATTGCATTAGCACTGTGAAATGGAGTTCAACGAGTGCTTAAACGTCGAAATATCTCCAACGGGAAGGAAATGACGGCTATTTTTCGTCAAAATCGACGAAATCTTGGCGATTTGCGAGATATTTTGATTGTTTCGACGCGTAAATGGTTGTGCATTGCATTAGCACTGTGAAATGGAGTCCAACGAGCGCTTCAGCGTCGAAATATCTCCAACGGGAAGGAAATGACGGCTATTTTTCGCCAAAATCGACGAAATCTTCGCGATTTGCGAGATATTTTGATTGTTTCGACGCTTAACTGGTTGTGCATTGCATTAGCACTGTGAAGTGGAGTACAACGAGTGCTTAAACGTCGAAATATCTCCAACAGGAAGGAAATGACGGCTATTTTTCGTCAAAATGGACGAAATCTTCGCGATTTGCGAGATATTTTGATTGTTTCGACCCTTAAATGGTTGTGCATTACATTAGCACTGTAAAATGGAGTTCAACGAGTGCTTCAACGTCGAAATATCTGCAACGGGAAGGAAATGACGGCTATTTTTCGCCAAAATCGACGAAATCTTCGCGATTTGCGAGATATTTTGATTGTATCGACGCTTAAATGGTTGCGCATTGCATTAGCACTGCGAAATGGAGTCCAACGAGCGCTTAAATGTAGAAATATCTCCAACGGGAAGGAAATGACGGCTATTTTTCGCCAAAATCGACGAAATCTTCGCGATTTGCGAGATATTTTGGTTGTTTCGACGCTTAACTGGTTGTGCATTGCATTAGCACTGTGAAGTGGAGTACAACGAGTGCTTAAACGTCGAAATATCTCCAACAGGAAGGAAATGACGGCTATTTTTCGTCAAAATGGACGAAATCTTCGCGATTTGCGAGATATTTTGATTGTTTCGACCCTTAAATGGTTGTGCATTACATTAGCACTGTAAAATGGAGTTCAACGAGTGCTTAAACGTCGAAATGTCTCCAACGGGAAGGAAATGACGGCTGTTTTTCGTCAAAGTCGACGTAATCTTCGCGATTTGCGAGATATTTTTCCTGTTTCGACGCTTAACTGGTTGTGCATTGAATTGGCACTGTGAAGTGGAGTTCAACGAGTGCTTAAACGTCGAAATATCCCCAACGGGAAGGAAATGACGGCTATTTTTCGTCAAAATCGTCGAAATCCTCGAGATTTGCGAGATATTTTGATTGTTTCGACCCTTAAATGGTTGTGCATTACATTAGCACTGTGAAATGGAGTTCAACGAGTGCTTAAACGTCGAAATGTCTCAACGGGAAGGAAATGACGGCTGTTTTTCGTCAAAATCGACGTAATCTTCGCGATTTGCGGGATATTTTTCCTGTTTCGACGCTTAAATGGTTGTGCATTGCATTAGCACCGTGAAATGGAGTTCAACGAGTGCTTCAACGTCGAAATATCTCCAACGGGAAGGAAATGACGGCTATTTTTCGTCAAAATCGACCAAATCTTCGCGATTTGCGAGATATTCTGGTTGTTTCGACGCTTAAATGGTAGTGCATTACATTAGCACTGTGAAATGGAGTTCAACGAGTGCTTAAACGTCGAAATATCTCCAACGGGAAGGAAATGACGGCTATTTTTCGTCAAAATCGACGAAATCTTGGCGATTTGCGAGATATTTTGATTGTTTCGACGCGTAAATGGTTGTGCATTGCATTAGCACTGTGAAATGGAGTCCAACGAGCGCTTCAGCGTCGAAATATCTCCAACGGGAAGGAAATGACGGCTATTTTTCGCCAAAATCGACGAAATCTTCGCGATTTGCGAGATATTTTGATTGTTTCGACGCTTAACTGGTTGTGCATTGCATTAGCACTGTGAAGTGGAGTACAACGAGTGCTTAAACGTCGAAATATCTCCAACAGGAAGGAAATGACGGCTATTTTTCGTCAAAATGGACGAAATCTTCGCGATTTGCGAGATATTTTGATTGTTTCGACCCTTAAATGGTTGTGCATTACATTAGCACTGTAAAATGGAGTTCAACGAGTGCTTCAACGTCGAAATATCTGCAACGGGAAGGAAATGACGGCTATTTTTCGCCAAAATCGACGAAATCTTCGCGATTTGCGAGATATTTTGATTGTATCGACGCTTAAATGGTTGCGCATTGCATTAGCACTGCGAAATGGAGTCCAACGAGCGCTTAAATGTAGAAATATCTCCAACGGGAAGGAAATGACGGCTATTTTTCGCCAAAATCGACGAAATCTTCGCGATTTGCGAGATATTTTGGTTGTTTCGACGCTTAACTGGTTGTGCATTGCATTAGCACTGTGAAGTGGAGTACAACGAGTGCTTAAACGTCGAAATATCTCCAACAGGAAGGAAATGACGGCTATTTTTCGTCAAAATGGACGAAATCTTCGCGATTTGCGAGATATTTTGATTGTTTCGACCCTTAAATGGTTGTGCATTACATTAGCACTGTAAAATGGAGTTCAACGAGTGCTTAAACGTCGAAATGTCTCCAACGGGAAGGAAATGACGGCTGTTTTTCGTCAAAGTCGACGTAATCTTCGCGATTTGCGAGATATTTTTCCTGTTTCGACGCTTAACTGGTTGTGCATTGAATTGGCACTGTGAAGTGGAGTTCAACGAGCGCTTAAACGTCGAAATATCCCCAACGGGAAGGAAATGACGGCTATTTTTCGTCAAAATCGTCGAAATCCTCGAGATTTGCGAGATATTTTGATTGTTTCGACCCTTAAATGGTTGTGCATTACATTAGCACTGTGAAATGGAGTTCAACGAGTGCTTAAACGTCGAAATGTCTCAACGGGAAGGAAATGACGGCTGTTTTTCGTCAAAGTCGACGTAATCTTCGCGATTTGCGAGATATTTTTCCTGTTTCGACGCTTAACTGGTTGTGCATTGAATTGGCACTGTGAAGTGGAGTTCAACGAGTGCTTAAACGTCGAAATATCCCCAACGGGAAGGAAATGACGGCTATTTTTCGTCAAAATCGTCGAAATCCTCGAGATTTGCGAGATATTTTGATTGTTTCGACCCTTAAATGGTTGTGCATTACATTAGCACTGTGAAATGGAGTCCAACGAGCGCTTAAATGTAGAAATATCTCCAACGGGAAGGAAATGACGGCTATTTTTCGTCAAAATCGACGAAATCTTCGCGATTTGCGAGATATTTTTCTTGTTTCGACGCTTAAATGGTTGTGCATTGCATTAGCACCGTGAAATGGAGTTCAACGAGTGCTTCAACGTCGAAATATCTCCAACGGGAAGGAAATGACGGCTATTTTTCGTCAAAATCGACAAAATCTTCGCGATTTGCGAGATATTCTGGTTGTTTCGACGCTTAAATGGTAGTGCATTGCATTAGCACTGTGAAGTGGAGTACAACGAGTGCTTAAACGTCGAAATATCTCCAACAGGAAGGAAATGACGGCTATTTTTCGTCAAAATGGACGAAATCTTCGCGATTTGCGAGATATTTTGATTGTTTCGACCCTTAAATGGTTGTGCATTACATTAGCACTGTAAAATGGAGTTCAACGAGTGCTTAAACGTCGAAATGTCTCCAACGGGAAGGAAATGACGGCTGTTTTTCGTCAAAGTCGACGTAATCTTCGCGATTTGCGAGATATTTTTCCTGTTTCGACGCTTAACTGGTTGTGCATTGAATTGGCACTGTGAAGTGGAGTTCAACGAGTGCTTAAACGTCGAAATATCCCCAACGGGAAGGAAATGACGGCTATTTTTCGTCAAAATCGTCGAAATCCTCGAGATTTGCGAGATATTTTGATTGTTTCGACCCTTAAATGGTTGTGCATTACATTAGCACTGTGAAATGGAGTTCAACGAGTGCTTAAACGTCGAAATGTCTCAACGGGAAGGAAATGACGGCTGTTTTTCGTCAAAATCGACGTAATCTTCGCGATTTGCGAGATATTTTTCCTGTTTCGACGCTTAAATGGTTGTGCATTGCATTAGCACCGTGAAATGGAGTTCAACGAGTGCTTCAACGTCGAAATATCTGCAACGGGAAGGAAATGAGGGCTATTTTTCGCCAAAATCGACGAAATCTTCGCGATTTGCGAGATATTTTGATTGTTTCGACGCTTAACTGGTTGTGCATTGCATTAGCACAGTGAAGTGGAGTACAACGAGTGCTTAAACGTCGAAATATCTCCAACAGGAAGGAAATGACGGCTATTTTTCGTCAAAATCGACGAAATCTTCGCGATTTGCGAGATATTTTGATTGTATCGACGCTTAAATGGTTGCGCATTGCATTAGCACTGCGAAATGGAGTTCAACGAGTGCTTAAACGTCGAAATATCCCCAACGGGAAGGAAATGACGGCTTTTTTTCGTCAAAATCGTCGACATCCTCGAGATTTGCGAGATATTTTGATTGTTTCGACCCTTAAATGGTTGTGCATTACATTAGCACTGTGAAATGGAGTTCAACGAGTGCTTAAACGTCGAAATATCTCCAACGGGAAGGAAATGACGGCTATTTTTCGTCAAAATCGACGAAATCTTCGCGATTAGCGAGATATTTTGATTGTTTCAACGCTTATATGGTTGTGCATTGCATTAGCACTGTGAAATGGAGTTCAACGAGCGCTTAAACGTCGAAATATCTCCAACGGGAAGGAAATGAGGGCTATTTTTCGCCAAAATCGACGAAATCTTCGCGATTTGCGAGATATTTTGATTGTTTCGACGCTTAACTGGTTGTGCATTGCATTAGCACAGTGAAGTGGAGTACAACGAGTGCTTAAACGTCGAAATATCTCCAACAGGAAGGAAATGACGGCTATTTTTCGTCAAAATCGACGAAATCTTCGCGATTTGCGAGATATTTTGATTGTATCGACGCTTAAATGGTTGCGCATTGCATTAGCACTGCGAAATGGAGTTCAGCGAGTGCTTAAACGTCGAAATATCTCCAACGGGAAGGAAATGACGGCTATTTTTCGTCAAAATCGACGAAATCTTAGCGATTTGCGAGATATTTTGATTGTTTCGACGCTTAAATGGTTGTGCATTGCATTAGCACTGTGAAATGGAGTTCAACGAGTGCTTAAACGACGAAATATCTCCAACGGGAAGGAAATGGCGGCTATTTTTCGTCAAAATCGACGAAATCTTCGCGATTTGCGAGATATTCTGGTTGTTTCGACGATTAAATGGTTGTGCATTGCATTAGCACTGTGAAGTGGAGTTCAGCGAGTGCTTAAACGTCGAAATATCTCCAACGGGATGGAAATGACGACCATTTTTCGTCAAAATCGACGAAATCTTCGCGATTTGCGAGATATTTTGCTTGTTTCGACGCTTATATGGTTGCGCATTGCATTAGCACTGCGAAATGGAGTTCAGCGAGTGCTTAAACGTCGAAATATCTCCAAACGGGAAGGAAATGACGGCTATTTTTCGTCAAAATCGACGAAATCTTCGCGATTTGCGAGATATTTTGATTGTTTCGACGCTTAAATGGTTGTGCATTGCATTAGCACTGTGAAATGGAGTTCAACGAGTGCTTAAACGACGAAATATCTCCAACGGGAAGGAAATGACGTCTATTTTTCGTCAAAATCGACGAAATCTTGGCGATTTGCGAGATATTTTGCTTGCTTCGACGCTTAAATGGTTGCGCATTGCATTAGCACTGTGAAATGGAGTTCAACGAGTGCTTAAACGTCGAAATATCTCCAACGGGAAGGAAATGACGGCTATTTTTCGTCAAAATCGACGAAATCTTGGCGATTTGCGAGATATTTTGATTGTTTCGACGCGTAAATGGTTGTGCATTGCATTAGCACTGTGAAATGGAGTCCAACGAGCGCTTCAGCGTCGAAATATCTCCAACGGGAAGGAAATGACGGCTATTTTTCGCCAAAATCGACGAAATCTTCGCGATTTGCGAGATATTTTGATTGTTTCGACGCTTAACTGGTTGTGCATTGCATTAGCACTGTGAAGTGGAGTACAACGAGTGCTTAAACGTCGAAATATCTCCAACAGGAAGGAAATGACGGCTATTTTTCGTCAAAATGGACGAAATCTTCGCGATTTGCGAGATATTTTGATTGTTTCGACCCTTAAATGGTTGTGCATTACATTAGCACTGTAAAATGGAGTTCAACGAGTGCTTCAACGTCGAAATATCTGCAACGGGAAGGAAATGACGGCTATTTTTCGCCAAAATCGACGAAATCTTCGCGATTTGCGAGATATTTTGATTGTATCGACGCTTAAATGGTTGCGCATTGCATTAGCACTGCGAAATGGAGTCCAACGAGCGCTTAAATGTAGAAATATCTCCAACGGGAAGGAAATGACGGCTATTTTTCGCCAAAATCGACGAAATCTTCGCGATTTGCGAGATATTTTGGTTGTTTCGACGCTTAACTGGTTGTGCATTGCATTAGCACTGTGAAGTGGAGTACAACGAGTGCTTAAACGTCGAAATATCTCCAACAGGAAGGAAATGACGGCTATTTTTCGTCAAAATGGACGAAATCTTCGCGATTTGCGAGATATTTTGATTGTTTCGACCCTTAAATGGTTGTGCATTACATTAGCACTGTAAAATGGAGTTCAACGAGTGCTTAAACGTCGAAATGTCTCCAACGGGAAGGAAATGACGGCTGTTTTTCGTCAAAGTCGACGTAATCTTCGCGATTTGCGAGATATTTTTCCTGTTTCGACGCTTAACTGGTTGTGCATTGAATTGGCACTGTGAAGTGGAGTTCAACGAGTGCTTAAACGTCGAAATATCCCCAACGGGAAGGAAATGACGGCTATTTTTCGTCAAAATCGTCGAAATCCTCGAGATTTGCGAGATATTTTGATTGTTTCGACCCTTAAATGGTTGTGCATTACATTAGCACTGTGAAATGGAGTTCAACGAGTGCTTAAACGTCGAAATGTCTCAACGGGAAGGAAATGACGGCTGTTTTTCGTCAAAATCGACGTAATCTTCGCGATTTGCGGGATATTTTTCCTGTTTCGACGCTTAAATGGTTGTGCATTGCATTAGCACCGTGAAATGGAGTTCAACGAGTGCTTCAACGTCGAAATATCTCCAACGGGAAGGAAATGACGGCTATTTTTCGTCAAAATCGACCAAATCTTCGCGATTTGCGAGATATTCTGGTTGTTTCGACGCTTAAATGGTAGTGCATTACATTAGCACTGTGAAATGGAGTTCAACGAGTGCTTAAACGTCGAAATATCTCCAACGGGAAGGAAATGACGGCTATTTTTCGTCAAAATCGACGAAATCTTGGCGATTTGCGAGATATTTTGATTGTTTCGACGCGTAAATGGTTGTGCATTGCATTAGCACTGTGAAATGGAGTCCAACGAGCGCTTCAGCGTCGAAATATCTCCAACGGGAAGGAAATGACGGCTATTTTTCGCCAAAATCGACGAAATCTTCGCGATTTGCGAGATATTTTGATTGTTTCGACGCTTAACTGGTTGTGCATTGCATTAGCACTGTGAAGTGGAGTACAACGAGTGCTTAAACGTCGAAATATCTCCAACAGGAAGGAAATGACGGCTATTTTTCGTCAAAATGGACGAAATCTTCGCGATTTGCGAGATATTTTGATTGTTTCGACCCTTAAATGGTTGTGCATTACATTAGCACTGTAAAATGGTGTTCAACGAGTGCTTCAACGTCGAAATATCTGCAACGGGAAGGAAATGACGGCTATTTTTCGCCAAAATCGACGAAATCTTCGCGATTTGCGAGATATTTTGATTGTATCGACGCTTAAATGGTTGCGCATTGCATTAGCACTGCGAAATGGAGTCCAACGAGCGCTTAAATGTAGAAATATCTCCAACGGGAAGGAAATGACGGCTATTTTTCGCCAAAATCGACGAAATCTTCGCGATTTGCGAGATATTTTGGTTGTTTCGACGCTTAACTGGTAGTGCATTGCATTAGCACTGTGAAGTGGAGTACAACGAGTGCTTAAACGTCGAAATATCTCCAACAGGAAGGAAATGACGGCTATTTTTCGTCAAAATGGACGAAATCTTCGCGATTTGCGAGATATTTTGATTGTTTCGACCCTTAAATGGTTGTGCATTACATTAGCACTGTAAAATGGAGTTCAACGAGTGCTTAAACGTCGAAATGTCTCCAACGGGAAGGAAATGACGGCTGTTTTTCGTCAAAGTCGACGTAATCTTCGCGATTTGCGAGATATTTTTCCTGTTTCGACGCTTAACTGGTTGTGCATTGAATTGGCACTGTGAAGTGGAGTTCAACGAGTGCTTAAACGTCGAAATATCCCCAACGGGAAGGAAATGACGGCTATTTTTCGTCAAAATCGTCGAAATCCTCGAGATTTGCGAGATATTTTGATTGTTTCGACCCTTAAATGGTTGTGCATTACATTAGCACTGTAAAATGGAGTTCAACGAGTGCTTAAACGTCGAAATGTCTCCAACGGGAAGGAAATGACGGCTGTTTTTCGTCAAAGTCGACGTAATCTTCGCGATTTGCGAGATATTTTTCCTGTTTCGACGCTTAACTGGTTGTGCATTGAATTGGCACTGTGAAGTGGAGTTCAACGAGTGCTTAAACGTCGAAATATCCCCAACGGGAAGGAAATGACGGCTATTTTTCGTCAAAATCGTCGAAATCCTCGAGATTTGCGAGATATTTTGATTGTTTCGACCCTTAAATGGTTGTGCATTACATTAGCACTGTGAAATGGAGTTCAACGAGTGCTTAAACGTCGAAATGTCTCAACGGGAAGGAAATGACGGCTGTTTTTCGTCAAAATCGACGTAATCTTCGCGATTTGCGGGATATTTTTCCTGTTTCGACGCTTAAATGGTTGTGCATTGCATTAGCACCGTGAAATGGAGTTCAACGAGTGCTTCAACGTCGAAATATCTCCAACGGGAAGGAAATGACGGCTATTTTTCGTCAAAATCGACCAAATCTTCGCGATTTGCGAGATATTCTGGTTGTTTCGACGCTTAAATGGTAGTGCATTACATTAGCACTGTGAAATGGAGTTCAACGAGTGCTTAAACGTCGAAATATCTCCAACGGGAAGGAAATGACGGCTATTTTTCGTCAAAATCGACGAAATCTTGGCGATTTGCGAGATATTTTGATTGTTTCGACGCGTAAATGGTTGTGCATTGCATTAGCACTGTGAAATGGAGTCCAACGAGCGCTTCAGCGTCGAAATATCTCCAACGGGAAGGAAATGACGGCTATTTTTCGCCAAAATCGACGAAATCTTCGCGATTTGCGAGATATTTTGATTGTTTCGACGCTTAACTGGTTGTGCATTGCATTAGCACTGTGAAGTGGAGTACAACGAGTGCTTAAACGTCGAAATATCTCCAACAGGAAGGAAATGACGGCTATTTTTCGTCAAAATGGACGAAATCTTCGCGATTTGCGAGATATTTTGATTGTTTCGACCCTTAAATGGTTGTGCATTACATTAGCACTGTAAAATGGAGTTCAACGAGTGCTTCAACGTCGAAATATCTGCAACGGGAAGGAAATGACGGCTATTTTTCGCCAAAATCGACGAAATCTTCGCGATTTGCGAGATATTTTGATTGTATCGACGCTTAAATGGTTGCGCATTGCATTAGCACTGCGAAATGGAGTCCAACGAGCGCTTAAATGTAGAAATATCTCCAACGGGAAGGAAATGACGGCTATTTTTCGCCAAAATCGACGAAATCTTCGCGATTTGCGAGATATTTTGGTTGTTTCGACGCTTAACTGGTTGTGCATTGCATTAGCACTGTGAAGTGGAGTACAACGAGTGCTTAAACGTCGAAATATCTCCAACAGGAAGGAAATGACGGCTATTTTTCGTCAAAATGGACGAAATCTTCGCGATTTGCGAGATATTTTGATTGTTTCGACCCTTAAATGGTTGTGCATTACATTAGCACTGTAAAATGGAGTTCAACGAGTGCTTAAACGTCGAAATGTCTCCAACGGGAAGGAAATGACGGCTGTTTTTCGTCAAAGTCGACGTAATCTTCGCGATTTGCGAGATATTTTTCCTGTTTCGACGCTTAACTGGTTGTGCATTGAATTGGCACTGTGAAGTGGAGTTCAACGAGCGCTTAAACGTCGAAATATCCCCAACGGGAAGGAAATGACGGCTATTTTTCGTCAAAATCGTCGAAATCCTCGAGATTGCGAGATATTTTGATTGTTTCGACCCTTAAATGGTTGTGCATTACATTAGCACTGTGAAATGGAGTTCAACGAGTGCTTAGACGTCGAAATGTCTCAACGGGAAGGAAATGACGGCTGTTTTTCGTCAAAGTCGACGTAATCTTCGCGATTTGCGAGATATTTTTCCTGTTTCGACGCTTAACTGGTTGTGCATTGAATTGGCACTGTGAAGTGGAGTTCAACGAGTGCTTAAACGTCGAAATATCCCCAACGGGAAGGAAATGACGGCTATTTTTCGTCAAAATCGTCGAAATCCTCGAGATTTGCGAGATATTTTGATTGTTTCGACCCTTAAATGGTTGTGCATTACATTAGCACTGTGAAATGGAGTCCAACGAGCGCTTAAATGTAGAAATATCTCCAACGGGAAGGAAATGACGGCTATTTTTCGTCAAAATCGACGAAATCTTTGCGATTTGCGAGATATTTTTCTTGTTTCGACGCTTAAATGGTTGTGCATTGCATTAGCACCGTGAAATGGAGTTCAACGAGTGCTTCAACGTCGAAATATCTCCAACGGGAAGGAAATGACGGCTATTTTTCGTCAAAATCGACAAAATCTTCGCGATTTGCGAGATATTCTGGTTGTTTCGACGCTTAAATGGTAGTGCATTGCATTAGCACTGTGAAGTGGAGTACAACGAGTGCTTAAACGTCGAAATATCTCCAACAGGAAGGAAATGACGGCTATTTTTCGTCAAAATGGACGAAATCTTCGCGATTTGCGAGATATTTTGATTGTTTCGACCCTTAAATGGTTGTGCATTACATTAGCACTGTAAAATGGAGTTCAACGAGTGCTTAAACGTCGAAATGTCTCCAACGGGAAGGAAATGACGGCTGTTTTTCGTCAAAGTCGACGTAATCTTCGCGATTTGCGAGATATTTTTCCTGTTTCGACGCTTAACTGGTTGTGCATTGAATTGGCACTGTGAAGTGGAGTTCAACGAGTGCTTAAACGTCGAAATATCCCCAACGGGAAGGAAATGACGGCTATTTTTCGTCAAAATCGTCGAAATCCTCGAGATTTGCGAGATATTTTGATTGTTTCGACCCTTAAATGGTTGTGCATTACATTAGCACTGTAAAATGGAGTTCAACGAGTGCTTCAACGTCGAAATGTCTCCAACGGGAAGGAAATGACGGCTGTTTTTCGTCAAAGTCGACGTAATCTTCGCGATTTGCGAGATATTTTTCCTGTTTCGACGCTTAACTGGTTGTGCATTGAATTGGCACTGTGAAGTGGAGTTCAACGAGTGCTTAAACGTCGAAATATCCCCAACGGGAAGGAAATGACGGCTATTTTTCGTCAAAATCGTCGAAATCCTCGAGATTTGCGAGATATTTTGATTGTTTCGACCCTTAAATGGTTGTGCATTACATTAGCACTGTGAAATGGAGTTCAACGAGTGCTTAAACGTCGAAATGTCTCAACGGGAAGGAAATGACGGCTGTTTTTCGTCAAAATCGACGTAATCTTCGCGATTTGCGGGATATTTTTCCTGTTTCGACGCTTAAATGGTTGTGCATTGCATTAGCACCGTGAAATGGAGTTCAACGAGTGCTTCAACGTCGAAATATCTCCAACGGGAAGGAAATGACGGCTATTTTTCGTCAAAATCGACCAAATCTTCGCGATTTGCGAGATATTCTGGTTGTTTCGACGCTTAAATGGTAGTGCATTACATTAGCACTGTGAAATGGAGTTCAACGAGTGCTTAAACGTCGAAATATCTCCAACGGGAAGGAAATGACGGCTATTTTTCGTCAAAATCGACGAAATCTTGGCGATTTGCGAGATATTTTGATTGTTTCGACGCGTAAATGGTTGTGCATTGCATTAGCACTGTGAAATGGAGTCCAACGAGCGCTTCAGCGTCGAAATATCTCCAACGGGAAGGAAATGACGGCTATTTTTCGCCAAAATCGACGAAATCTTCGCGATTTGCGAGATATTTTGATTGTTTCGACGCTTAACTGGTTGTGCATTGCATTAGCACTGTGAAGTGGAGTACAACGAGTGCTTAAACGTCGAAATATCTCCAACAGGAAGGAAATGACGGCTATTTTTCGTCAAAATGGACGAAATCTTCGCGATTTGCGAGATATTTTGATTGTTTCGACCCTTAAATGGTTGTGCATTACATTAGCACTGTAAAATGGAGTTCAACGAGTGCTTCAACGTCGAAATATCTGCAACGGGAAGGAAATGACGGCTATTTTTCGCCAAAATCGACGAAATCTTCGCGATTTGCGAGATATTTTGATTGTATCGACGCTTAAATGGTTGCGCATTGCATTAGCACTGCGAAATGGAGTCCAACGAGCGCTTAAATGTAGAAATATCTCCAACGGGAAGGAAATGACGGCTATTTTTCGCCAAAATCGACGAAATCTTCGCGATTTGCGAGATATTTTGGTTGTTTCGACGCTTAACTGGTTGTGCATTGCATTAGCACTGTGAAGTGGAGTACAACGAGTGCTTAAACGTCGAAATATCTCCAACAGGAAGGAAATGACGGCTATTTTTCGTCAAAATGGACGAAATCTTCGCGATTTGCGAGATATTTTGATTGTTTCGACCCTTAAATGGTTGTGCATTACATTAGCACTGTAAAATGGAGTTCAACGAGTGCTTAAACGTCGAAATGTCTCCAACGGGAAGGAAATGACGGCTGTTTTTCGTCAAAGTCGACGTAATCTTCGCGATTTGCGAGATATTTTTCCTGTTTCGACGCTTAACTGGTTGTGCATTGAATTGGCACTGTGAAGTGGAGTTCAACGAGCGCTTAAACGTCGAAATATCCCCAACGGGAAGGAAATGACGGCTATTTTTCGTCAAAATCGTCGAAATCCTCGAGATTTGCGAGATATTTTGATTGTTTCGACCCTTAAATGGTTGTGCATTACATTAGCACTGTGAAATGGAGTTCAACGAGTGCTTAAACGTCGAAATGTCTCAACGGGAAGGAAATGACGGCTGTTTTTCGTCAAAGTCGACGTAATCTTCGCGATTTGCGAGATATTTTTCCTGTTTCGACGCTTAACTGGTTGTGCATTGAATTGGCACTGTGAAGTGGAGTTCAACGAGTGCTTAAACGTCGAAATATCCCCAACGGGAAGGAAATGACGGCTATTTTTCGTCAAAATCGTCGAAATCCTCGAGATTTGCGAGATATTTTGATTGTTTCGACCCTTAAATGGTTGTGCATTACATTAGCACTGTGAAATGGAGTCCAACGAGCGCTTAAATGTAGAAATATCTCCAACGGGAAGGAAATGACGGCTATTTTTCGTCAAAATCGACGAAATCTTCGCGATTTGCGAGATATTTTTCTTGTTTCGACGCTTAAATGGTTGTGCATTGCATTAGCACCGTGAAATGGAGTTCAACGAGTGCTTCAACGTCGAAATATCTCCAACGGGAAGGAAATGACGGCTATTTTTCGTCAAAATCGACAAAATCTTCGCGATTTGCGAGATATTCTGGTTGTTTCGACGCTTAAATGGTAGTGCATTGCATTAGCACTGTGAAGTGGAGTACAACGAGTGCTTAAACGTCGAAATATCTCCAACAGGAAGGAAATGACGGCTATTTTTCGTCAAAATGGACGAAATCTTCGCGATTTGCGAGATATTTTGATTGTTTCGACCCTTAAATGGTTGTGCATTACATTAGCACTGTAAAATGGAGTTCAACGAGTGCTTAAACGTCGAAATGTCTCCAACGGGAAGGAAATGACGGCTGTTTTTCGTCAAAGTCGACGTAATCTTCGCGATTTGCGAGATATTTTTCCTGTTTCGACGCTTAACTGGTTGTGCATTGAATTGGCACTGTGAAGTGGAGTTCAACGAGTGCTTAAACGTCGAAATATCCCCAACGGGAAGGAAATGACGGCTATTTTTCGTCAAAATCGTCGAAATCCTCGAGATTTGCGAGATATTTTGATTGTTTCGACCCTTAAATGGTTGTGCATTACATTAGCACTGTGAAATGGAGTTCAACGAGTGCTTAAACGTCGAAATGTCTCAACGGGAAGGAAATGACGGCTGTTTTTCGTCAAAATCGACGTAATCTTCGCGATTTGCGAGATATTTTTCCTGTTTCGACGCTTAAATGGTTGTGCATTGCATTAGCACCGTGAAATGGAGTTCAACGAGTGCTTCAACGTCGAAATATCTGCAACGGGAAGGAAATGAGGGCTATTTTTCGCCAAAATCGACGAAATCTTCGCGATTTGCGAGATATTTTGATTGTTTCGACGCTTAACTGGTTGTGCATTGCATTAGCACAGTGAAGTGGAGTACAACGAGTGCTTAAACGTCGAAATATCTCCAACAGGAAGGAAATGACGGCTATTTTTCGTCAAAATCGACGAAATCTTCGCGATTTGCGAGATATTTTGATTGTATCGACGCTTAAATGGTTGCGCATTGCATTAGCACTGCGAAATGGAGTTCAACGAGTGCTTAAACGTCGAAATATCCCCAACGGGAAGGAAATGACGGCTTTTTTTCGTCAAAATCGTCGACATCCTCGAGATTTGCGAGATATTTTGATTGTTTCGACCCTTAAATGGTTGTGCATTACATTAGCACTGTGAAATGGAGTTCAACGAGTGCTTAAACGTCGAAATATCTCCAACGGGAAGGAAATGACGGCTATTTTTCGTCAAAATCGACGAAATCTTCGCGATTAGCGAGATATTTTGATTGTTTCAACGCTTATATGGTTGTGCATTGCATTAGCACTGTGAAATGGAGTTCAACGAGCGCTTAAACGTCGAAATATCTCCAACGGGAAGGAAATGAGGGCTATTTTTCGCCAAAATCGACGAAATCTTCGCGATTTGCGAGATATTTTGATTGTTTCGACGCTTAACTGGTTGTGCATTGCATTAGCACAGTGAAGTGGAGTACAACGAGTGCTTAAACGTCGAAATATCTCCAACAGGAAGGAAATGACGGCTATTTTTCGTCAAAATCGACGAAATCTTCGCGATTTGCGAGATATTTTGATTGTATCGACGCTTAAATGGTTGCGCATTGCATTAGCACTGCGAAATGGAGTTCAGCGAGTGCTTAAACGTCGAAATATCTCCAACGGGAAGGAAATGACGGCTATTTTTCGTCAAAATCGACGAAATCTTAGCGATTTGCGAGATATTTTGATTGTTTCGACGCTTAAATGGTTGTGCATTGCATTAGCACTGTGAAATGGAGTTCAACGAGTGCTTAAACGACGAAATATCTCCAACGGGAAGGAAATGGCGGCTATTTTTCGTCAAAATCGACGAAATCTTCGCGATTTGCGAGATATTCTGGTTGTTTCGACGATTAAATGGTTGTGCATTGCATTAGCACTGTGAAGTGGAGTTCAGCGAGTGCTTAAACGTCGAAATATCTCCAACGGGATGGAAATGACGACCATTTTTCGTCAAAATCGACGAAATCTTCGCGATTTGCGAGATATTTTGCTTGTTTCGACGCTTATATGGTTGCGCATTGCATTAGCACTGCGAAATGGAGTTCAGCGAGTGCTTAAACGTCGAAATATCTCCAAACGGGAAGGAAATGACGGCTATTTTTCGTCAAAATCGACGAAATCTTCGCGATTTGCGAGATATTTTGATTGTTTCGACGCTTAAATGGTTGTGCATTGCATTAGCACTGTGAAATGGAGTTCAACGAGTGCTTAAACGACGAAATATCTCCAACGGGAAGGAAATGACGTCTATTTTTCGTCAAAATCGACGAAATCTTGGCGATTTGCGAGATATTTTGCTTGCTTCGACGCTTAAATGGTTGCGCATTGCATTAGCACTGTGAAATGGAGTTCAACGGGTGCTTAAACGTCGAAATATCTCCAACGGGAAGGAAATGACGGCTATTTTTCGTCAAAATCGACGAAATCTTGGCGATTTGCGAGATATTTTGATTGTTTCGACGCGTAAATGGTTGTGCATTGCATTAGCACTGTGAAATGGAGTCCAACGAGCGCTTCAGCGTCGAAATATCTCCAACGGGAAGGAAATGACGGCTATTTTTCGCCAAAATCGACGAAATCTTCGCGATTTGCGAGATATTTTGATTGTTTCGACGCTTAACTGGTTGTGCATTGCATTAGCACTGTGAAGTGGAGTACAACGAGTGCTTAAACGTCGAAATATCTCCAACAGGAAGGAAATGACGGCTATTTTTCGTCAAAATGGACGAAATCTTCGCGATTTGCGAGATATTTTGATTGTTTCGACCCTTAAATGGTTGTGCATTACATTAGCACTGTAAAATGGAGTTCAACGAGTGCTTCAACGTCGAAATATCTGCAACGGGAAGGAAATGACGGCTATTTTTCGCCAAAATCGACGAAATCTTCGCGATTTGCGAGATATTTTGATTGTATCGACGCTTAAATGGTTGCGCATTGCATTAGCACTGCGAAATGGAGTCCAACGAGCGCTTAAATGTAGAAATATCTCCAACGGGAAGGAAATGACGGCTATTTTTCGCCAAAATCGACGAAATCTTCGCGATTTGCGAGATATTTTGGTTGTTTCGACGCTTAACTGGTTGTGCATTGCATTAGCACTGTGAAGTGGAGTACAACGAGTGCTTAAACGTCGAAATATCTCCAACAGGAAGGAAATGACGGCTATTTTTCGTCAAAATGGACGAAATCTTCGCGATTTGCGAGATATTTTGATTGTTTCGACCCTTAAATGGTTGTGCATTACATTAGCACTGTAAAATGGAGTTCAACGAGTGCTTAAACGTCGAAATGTCTCCAACGGGAAGGAAATGACGGCTGTTTTTCGTCAAAGTCGACGTAATCTTCGCGATTTGCGAGATATTTTTCCTGTTTCGACGCTTAACTGGTTGTGCATTGAATTGGCACTGTGAAGTGGAGTTCAACGAGTGCTTAAACGTCGAAATATCCCCAACGGGAAGGAAATGACGGCTATTTTTCGTCAAAATCGTCGAAATCCTCGAGATTTGCGAGATATTTTGATTGTTTCGACCCTTAAATGGTTGTGCATTACATTAGCACTGTGAAATGGAGTTCAACGAGTGCTTAAACGTCGAAATGTCTCAACGGGAAGGAAATGACGGCTGTTTTTCGTCAAAATCGACGTAATCTTCGCGATTTGCGGGATATTTTTCCTGTTTCGACGCTTAACTGGTTGTGCATTGCATTAGCACCGTGAAATGGAGTTCAACGAGTGCTTCAACGTCGAAATATCTCCAACGGGAAGGAAATGACGGCTATTTTTCGTCAAAATCGACCAAATCTTCGCGATTTGCGAGATATTCTGGTTGTTTCGACGCTTAAATGGTAGTGCATTACATTAGCACTGTGAAATGGAGTTCAACGAGTGCTTAAACGTCGAAATATCTCCAACGGGAAGGAAATGACGGCTATTTTTCGTCAAAATCGACGAAATCTTGGCGATTTGCGAGATATTTTGATTGTTTCGACGCGTAAATGGTTGTGCATTGCATTAGCACTGTGAAATGGAGTCCAACGAGCGCTTCAGCGTCGAAATATCTCCAACGGGAAGGAAATGACGGCTATTTTTCGCCAAAATCGACGAAATCTTCGCGATTTGCGAGATATTTTGATTGTTTCGACGCTTAACTGGTTGTGCATTGCATTAGCACTGTGAAGTGGAGTACAACGAGTGCTTAAACGTCGAAATATCTCCAACAGGAAGGAAATGACGGCTATTTTTCGTCAAAATGGACGAAATCTTCGCGATTTGCGAGATATTTTGATTGTTTCGACCCTTAAATGGTTGTGCATTACATTAGCACTGTAAAATGGTGTTCAACGAGTGCTTCAACGTCGAAATATCTGCAACGGGAAGGAAATGACGGCTATTTTTCGCCAAAATCGACGAAATCTTCGCGATTTGCGAGATATTTTGATTGTATCGACGCTTAAATGGTTGCGCATTGCATTAGCACTGCGAAATGGAGTCCAACGAGCGCTTAAATGTAGAAATATCTCCAACGGGAAGGAAATGACGGCTATTTTTCGCCAAAATCGACGAAATCTTCGCGATTTGCGAGATATTTTGGTTGTTTCGACGCTTAACTGGTTGTGCATTGCATTAGCACTGTGAAGTGGAGTACAACGAGTGCTTAAACGTCGAAATATCTCCAACAGGAAGGAAATGACGGCTATTTTTCGTCAAAATGGACGAAATCTTCGCGATTTGCGAGATATTTTGATTGTTTCGACCCTTAAATGGTTGTGCATTACATTAGCACTGTAAAATGGAGTTCAACGAGTGCTTAAACGTCGAAATGTCTCCAACGGGAAGGAAATGACGGCTGTTTTTCGTCAAAGTCGACGTAATCTTCGCGATTTGCGAGATATTTTTCCTGTTCGACGCTTAACTGGTTGTGCATTGAATTGGCACTGTGAAGTGGAGTTCAACGAGTGCTTAAACGTCGAAATATCCCCAACGGGAAGGAAATGACGGCTATTTTTCGTCAAAATCGTCGAAATCCTCGAGATTTGCGAGATATTTTGATTGTTTCGACCCTTAAATGGTTGTGCATTACATTAGCACTGTGAAATGGAGTTCAACGAGTGCTTTAACGTCGAAATGTCTCAACGGGAAGGAAATGACGGCTGTTTTTCGTCAAAATCGACGTAATCTTCGCGATTTGCGGGTTATTTTTCCTGTTTCGACGCTTAAATGGTTGTGCATTGCATTAGCACCGTGAAATGGAGTTCAACGAGTGCTTAAACGTCGAAATATCTCCAACGGGAAGGAAATGACGGCTATTTTTCGTCAAAATCGACGAAATCTTAGCGATTTGCGAGATATTTTGATTGTTTCGACGCTTAAATGGTTGTGCATTGCATTAGCACTGTGAAATGGAGTTCAACGAGTGCTTAAACGACGAAATATCTCCAACGGGAAGGAATGCGGCTATTTTTCGTCAAAATCGACGAAATCTTCGCGATTTGCGAGATATTCTGGTTGTTTCGACGATTAAATGGTTGTGCATTGCATTAGCACTGTGAAGTGGAGTTCAGCGAGTGCTTAAACGTCGAAATATCTCCAACGGGATGGAAATGACGACCATTTTTCGTCAAAATCGACGAAATCTTCGCGATTTGCGAGATATTTTGCTTGTTTCGACGCTTATATGGTTGCGCATTGCATTAGCACTGCGAAATGGAGTTCAGCGAGTGCTTAAACGTCGAAATATCTCCAAACGGGAAGGAAATGACGGCTATTTTTCGTCAAAATCGACGATATCTTCGCGATTTGCGAGATATTTTGATTGTTTCGACGCTTAAATGGTTGTGCATTGCATTAGCACTGTGAAATGGAGTTCAACGAGTGCTTAAACGACGAAATATCTCCAACGGGAAGGAAATGACGTCTATTTTTCGTCAAAATCGACGAAATCTTGGCGATTTGCGAGATATTTTGCTTGCTTCGACGCTTAAATGGTTGCGCATTGCATTAGCACTGCGAAATGGAGTTCAACGAGTGCTTAAACGTCGAAATATCTCCAAAGGGAAGGAAATGACGGCTATTTTTCGTCAAAATCGACGAAATCTTCGCGATTTGCGAGATATTTTCTTGTTTCGACGCTTAAATGGTTGTGCATTGCATTAGCACCGTGAAATGGAGTTCAACGAGTGCTTCAACGTCGAAATATCTCAACGGGAAGGAAATGACGGCTATTTTTCGTCAAATCGACCAAATCTTCGCGATTTGCGAGATATTCTGGTTGTTTCGACGCTTAAATGGTAGTGCATTACATTAGCACTGTGAAATGGAGTTCAACGAGTGCTTAAACGTCGAAATATCTCCAACGGGAAGGAAATGACGGCTATTTTTCGTCAAAATCGACGAAATCTTGGCGATTTGCGAGATATTTTGATTGTTTCGACGCGTAAATGGTTGTGCATTGCATTAGCACTGTGAAATGGAGTCCAACGAGCGCTTCAGCGTCGAAATATCTCCAACGGGAAGGAAATGACGGCTATTTTTCGCCAAAATCGACGAAATCTTCGCGATTTGCGAGATATTTTGATTGTTTCGACGCTTAACTGGTTGTGCATTGCATTAGCACTGTGAAGTGGAGTACAACGAGTGCTTAAACGTCGAAATATCTCCAACAGGAAGGAAATGACGGCTATTTTTCGTCAAAATGGACGAAATCTTCGCGATTTGCGAGATATTTTGATTGTTTCGACCTTAAATGGTTGTGCATTACATTAGCACTGTAAAATGGTGTTCAACGAGTGCTTCAACGTCGAAATATCTGCAACGGGAAGGAAATGACGGCTATTTTTCGCCAAAATCGACGAAATCTTCGCGATTTGCGAGATATTTTGATTGTATCGACGCTTAAATGTTTGCGCATTGCATTAGCACTGCGAAATGGAGTCCAACGAGCGCTTAAATGTAGAAATATCTCCAACGGAAGGAAATGACGGCTATTTTTCGCCAAAATCGACGAAATCTTCGCGATTTGCGAGATATTTTGGTTGTTTCGACGCTTAACTGGTTGTGCATTGCATTAGCACTGTGAAGTGGAGTACAACGAGTGCTTAAACGTCGAAATATCTCCAACAGGAAGGAAATGACGGCTATTTTTCGTCAAAATGGACGAAATCTTCGCGATTTGCGAGATATTTTGATTGTTTCGACCCTTAAATGGTTGTGCATTACATTAGCACTGTAAAATGGAGTTCAACGAGTGCTTAAACGTCGAAATGTCTCCAACGGGAAGGAAATGACGGCTGTTTTTCGTCAAAGTCGACGTAATCTTCGCGATTTGCGAGATATTTTTCCTGTTTCGACGCTTAACTGGTTGTGCATTGAATTGGCACTGTGAAGTGGAGTTCAACGAGTGCTTAAACGTCGAAATATCCCCACGGGAAGGAAATGACGGCTATTTTTCGTCAAAATCGTCGAAATCCTCGAGATTTGCGAGATATTTTGATTGTTTCGACCCTTAAATGGTTGTGCATTACATTAGCACTGTGAAATGGAGTTCAACGAGTGCTTAAACGTCGAAATGTCTCAACGGGAAGGAAATGACGGCTGTTTTCGTCAAAATCGACGTAATCTTCGCGATTTGCGGGATATTTTTCCTGTTTCGACGCTTAAATGGTTGTGCATTGCATTAGCACCGTGAAATGGAGTTCAACGAGTGCTTAAACGTCGAAATATCTCCAACGGGAAGGAAATGACGGCTATTTTTCGTCAAAATCGACGAAATCTTAGCGATTTGCGAGATATTTTGATTGTTTCGACGCTTAAATGGTTGTGCATTGCATTAGCACTGTGAAATGGAGTTCAACGAGTGCTTAAACGACGAAATATCTCCAACGGGAAGGAAATGGCGGCTATTTTCGTCAAAATCGACGAAATCTTCGCGATTTGCGAGATATTCTGGTTGTTTCGACGATTAAATGGTTGTGCATGCATTAGCACTGTGAAGTGGAGTTCAGCGAGTGCTTAAACGTCGAAATATCTCCAACGGGATGGAAATGACGACCATTTTTCGTCAAAATCGACGAAATCTTCGCGATTTGCGAGATATTTTGCTTGTTTCGACGCTTAACTGGTTGTGCATTGAATTGGCACTGTGAAGTGGAGTTCAACGAGTGCTTAAACGTCGAAATATCCCCAACGGGAAGGAAATGACGGCTATTTTTCGTCAAAATCGTCGAAATCCTCGAGATTTGCGAGATATTTTGATTGTTTCGACCCTTAAATGGTTGTGCATTACATTAGCACTGTGAAATGGAGTTCAACGAGTGCTTAAACGTCGAAATGTCTCAACGGGAAGGAAATGACGGCTGTTTTTCGTCAAAATCGACGTAATCTTCGCGATTTGCGGGATATTTTTCCTGTTTCGACGCTTAAATGGTTGTGCATTGCATTAGCACCGTGAAATGGAGTTCAACGAGTGCTTAAACGTCGAAATATCTCCAACGGGAAGGAAATGACGGCTATTTTTCGTCAAAATCGACGAAATCTTAGCGATTTGCGAGATATTTTGATTGTTTCGACGCTTAAATGGTTGTGCATTGCATTAGCACTGTGAAATGGAGTTCAACGAGTGCTTAAACGACGAAATATCTCCAACGGGAAGGAAATGGCGGCTATTTTTCGTCAAAATCGACGAAATCTTCGCGATTTGCGAGATATTCTGGTTGTTTCGACGATTAAATGGTTGTGCATTGCATTAGCACTGTGAAGTGGAGTTCAGCGAGTGCTTAAACGTCGAAATATCTCCAACGGGATGGAAATGACGACCATTTTTCGTCAAAATCGTCGAAATCCTCGAGATTTGCGAGATATTTTGATTGTTTCGACCCTTAAATGGTTGTGCATTACATTAGCACTGTGAAATGGAGTTCAACGAGTGCTTAAACGTCGAAATGTCTCAACGGGAAGGAAATGACGGCTGTTTTTCGTCAAAATCGACGTAATCTTCGCGATTTGCGGGATATTTTCCTGTTTCGACGCTTAAATGGTTGTGCATTGCATTAGCACCGTGAAATGGAGTTCAACGAGTGCTTCAACGTCGAAATATCTGCAACGGGAAGGAAATGAGGGCTATTTTTCGCCAAAATCGACGAAATCTTCGCGATTTGCGAGATATTTTGATTGTTTCGACGCTTAACTGGTTGTGCATTGCATTAGC